>NW_026281755.1:0-2044 GCF_023373465.1 Oncorhynchus keta
AGAGAATAGTATAGTAACTGATGCTGCCCCTATCAGACAGAGAATAGTATAGTAACTGATGCTGGCCCCTATCAGACAGAGAAATAGTATAGTAACTGATGCTGGGCCCCTATCAGACAGAGAATAGTATAGTAACTGATGCTGCCCCCTATCAGACAAGATCGTATAGCAACTGATGCTCCCTATCAGACGAGAATAGTATAGTAACTGATGCTGGCCCCTATCAGACAGAGAATAGTATAGTAACTGATGCTGCCCCCTATCAGACAGAGAATAGTATAGTAACTGATGCTGGCCCCTATCAGACAGAGAATAGTATAGTAACTGATGCTGCTCCCTATCAGACAGAGAATAGTATAGTAACTGATGCTGCCCCCTATCAGACAGAGAATAGTATAGTAACCTGATGCTGCCCCCTATCAGACAGAGAATAGTATAGTAACTGATGCTGGCCCCTATCAGACAGAGAATAGTATAGTAACTGATGCTGGCCCCTATCAGACAGAGAATAGTATAGTAACTGATGCTGCTCCCCTATCAGACAGAGAATAGTATAGTAACTGATGCTGGCCCCCTATCAGACAGAGAATAGTATAGTAACTGATGCTGCCCCCTATCAGACAGAGAATAGTATAGTAACTGATGCTGGCCCCTATCAGACAGAGAATAGTATAGTAACTGATGCTGGTCCCCTATCAGACAGAGAATAGTATAGTAACTGATGCTGCCCCCTATCAGACAGAGAATAGTATAGTAACTGATGCTGCCCCCTATCAGACAGAGAATAGTATAGTAACTGATGCTGGCCCCTATCAGACAGAGAATAGTATAGTAACTGATGCTGCCCCCCTATCAGACAGAGAATAGTATAGTAACTGATGCTGCCCCCCTATCAGACAGAGAATAGCATAGTAACTGATGCTGCCCCCTATCAGACAGAGAATAGTATAGTAACTGATGCTGGGCCCCCTATCAGACAGAGAATAGTATAGTAACTGATGCTGCCCCCTATCAGACAGAGAATAGTATAGTAACTGATGCTGGTCCCCTATCAGACAGAGAATAGCATAGTAATTGATGCTGGTCCCCTATCAGACAGAGAATAGTATAGTAACTGATGCTGCTCCCCTATCAGACAGAGAATAGCATAGTAACTGATGCTGGGCCCCCTATCAGACAGAGAATAGTATAGTAACTGATGCTGGCTCCCTATCAGACAGAGAATAGTATAGTAACTGATGCTGGCCCCTATCAGACAGAGAATAGTATAGTAACTGATGCTGGCCCCCTATCAGACAGGGAATAGTAAGTAACTGATGCTGCCCCTATCAGACAGAGAATAGTATAGTAACTGATGCTGCCCCCTATCAGACAGAGAATAGTATAGTAACTGATGCTGGCCCCTATCAGACAGAGAATAGTATAGTAACTGATGCTGCGCCCCTATCAGACAGAGAATAGTATAGTAACTGATGCTGGCCCCCTATCAGACAGAGAATAGTATAGTAACTGATGCTGGCCCCTATCAGACAGAGAATAGTATAGTAACTGATGCTGGTCCCCTATCAGACAGAGAATAGTATAGTAACTGATGCTGGTCCCCTATCAGACAGAGAATAGTATAGTAACTGATGCTGCCCCCTATCAGACAGAGAATAGTATAGTAACTGATGCTGGTCCCCTATCAGACAGAGAATAGTATAGTAACTGATGCTGGTCCCCTATCAGACAGGGAATAGTATAGTAACTGATGCTGCTCCCCTATCAGACAGAGAATAGCATAGTAACTGATGCTGGGCCCCCTATCAGACAGAGAATAGTATAGTAACTGATGCTGGTCCCCTATCAGACAGAGAATAGCATAGTAATTGATGCTGGTCCCCTATCAGACAGAGAATAGTATAGTAACTGATGCTGGTCCCCTATCAGACAGAGAATAGTATAGTAACTGATGCTGGCCCCCTATCACGACATGAGCCAGGCATGCAGCAACTTGATGCTGGTCCCCTATCCAGACGAGAGGCAATATGTAGTAACTGATGCT
>NW_026281756.1:0-16441 GCF_023373465.1 Oncorhynchus keta
CCCCCCTTTAAGATTTAGATGCAATATTGTAAAGTGACTGTTCTACTGGATGTCATAAGGTGAATGCACCAATTTGTGAAGTCGCTCTGGATAAGAGCGTCTGCTAAATGACTTAAATGTAAATGTAAATGTACCAGTCTTTTTAGCTAACATTCACTCCTGTACCAGTCTTTTTAGCTAACATTCCACTCCTTGTACCAGTCTTTTTAGCTAACATTCCCTCCTTGTACCAGTCTTTTTAGCTAACATTCCACTCCCTGTACCAGTCTTTTTAGCTAACATTCCACTCCTTGTACCAGTCTTTTTAGCTAACATTCCACTCCCTGTACCAGTCTTTTTAGCTAACATTCCACTCCCTGTACCAGTCTTTTTAGCTAACATTCCACTCCCTGTACCTCCGCTACAAGACCATGGTGCTTGCCTACGGAGCTGTGAGGGGAACGGCACCTCAGTACCTCCAGGCTCTGATCAGGCCCTACACCCAAACAAGGGCACTGCGTTCATCCACCTCTGGCCTGCTCGCCTCCCTACCACTGAGGAAGTACAGTTCCCGCTCAGCCCAGTCAAAACTGTTCGCTGCTCTGGCCCCCAATGGTGGAACAAACACCCTCACGACGCCAGGACAGCGGAGTCAATCACCACCTTCCGGAGACACCTGAAACCCCACCTCTTTAAGGAATACCTAGGATAGGATAAGTAATCCTTCTCCCCCCTTTAAGATTTAGATGCACTATTGTAAAGTGACTGTTCTACTGGATGTCATAAGGTGAATGCACCAATTTGTAAGTCGCTCTGGATAAGAGCGTCTGCTAAATGACTTAAATGTAAATGTAAATGTACCAGTCTTTTTAGCTAACATTCCACTCCCTGTACCAGTCTTTTTAGCTAACATTCCACTCCCTGTACCAGTCTTTTAGCTAACATTCCACTCCCTGTACCAGTCTTTTTAGCTAACATTCCACTCCCTGTACCAGTCTTTTTAGCTAACATTCCACTCCCTGTACCAGTCTTTGTAGCTAACATTCCACTCCCTGTACCAGTCTTTCTAGCTAACATTCCACTCCCTTTACCAGTCTTTTTAAGCTAACATTCCACTCCCTGTACCAGTCTTTGTAGCTAACATTCCACTCCCTGTACCAGTCTTTTTAGCTAACATTCCACTCCTTGTACCAGTCTTTGTAGCTAACATTCCACTCCTTGTACCAGTCTTTTTAGCTAACATTCCACTCATCGTACCAGTCTTTTTAGCTAATGTAACAGTATAATTTTAAACCGTCCCTCGCCCATACCCGGGCGCGAACCAGGGACCTTCTGCACACAACGACAACAGTCACCCTCGAAGCATCGTTACCCATCGCTCCACAAAAGCCGCGGCCCTTGCAGAGCAAGGGGAACTACTACTTCAAGGTCTCAGAGCAAGTGACGTAACCGATTGAAACGCTATTTAGCGCACACCGCTAACTAAGCTAGCTGTTTCACATCCGTTACACTCACCCCCTTTGACCTTCCTCCTTTTTCCGCAGCAACCAGTAATCCGGGTCCAACAGCATCAATGTAACAGTATAATTTTAAACCGTCCCTCGCCCATACCCGGGCGCGAACCAGGGACCTTCTGCGCACAACGACAACAGTCACCCTCGAAGCATCGTTACCCATCGCTCCACAAAAGCCGCGGCCCTTGCAGAGCAAGGGGAACTACTACTTCAAGGTCTCAGAGCAAGTGACGTAACCGATTGAAACGCTATTTTATTATTTTTATTTTATTTTTTTAAACCTGGATAACACTTGCCAGCCCAGCTTCCCTGCCCATCCACCGATGCCCCCTGGACACTGATCTCTTGGCTACATAGCTGACGCACGCTGGACTGTCCATTAATCACGGTACTCCATTCTGCTTGTTTGTTTTATCTGTCGGCCCAGTTGCCTAGTCAACGCCATTTTACCTGCTGTTTGTTGTGCTAGCTGATTAGCCTCGCCTACTGTTTTTAGCTAGCTTTCCCAATTCAACACCTGTGATTACTGTATGCCTCGCTGTATGTCTCTCCCAAATGTCAATATGCCTTGTATACTGTTGTTCAGGTTAGTTATCATTGTTTTAGTTCACAATGGAGCCCCTAGATCCACTCTGCATACCCCTGTTACCTCCTTTGTCCCACCCCCACACATGCGGTGACCTCACCCATTACAACCAGCATGTCCAGAGATACAACCTCTCTCATCATCACCCAGTGCCTGGGCTTACCTCCGCTGTACCCGCACCCCACCATACCCCTGTCTGCGCATTATGCCCTGAATATATTCTACCATGCCCAGAAACCTGCTCCTCTTATCCTCTGCCCCCAACGCTCTAGGCGACCAGTTTTGATAGCCTTTAGCCGCACCCTCATACTACTCCTTCTCTGTTCCGCGGGTGATGTGGAGGTAAACCCAGGCCCTGCATGTCCCCAGGTACCCTCATTTGTTGACTTCTGTGATCGAAAAAGTCTTGGTTTTATGCATGTCAACATCAGAAGCCTCCTCCCTAAGTTTGTTTTACTCACTGCTTTAGCACACTCTGCTAACCCTGATGTCCTTGCCGTGTCTGAATCCTGGCTCAGGAAGGCCACCAAAATTCAGAGATTTCCATACCCAACTATAACATCTTCCGTCAAGATAGAACTGCCAAAGGGGCGGAGTCGCAGTCTACTGCAGAGATAGCCTGCAAAGTAATGTCATACTTTCCAGGTCCATACCCAAACAGTTTGAACTACTAATTTTGAAAATTACTCTCTCCAGAAACAAGTCTCTCACTGTTGCCGCCTGCTACCGACCCCGTCAGCTCCCAGCTGTGCCCTGGACACCATTTGTGAATTGATCGCCCCCATCTAGCTTCAGAGTTTGTTCTGTTAGGTGACCTAAACTGGGATATGCTTAACACCCCGGCAGTCCTACAATCTAAGCTAGATGCCCTCAATCTCACGCAAATCATCAAGGAACCCACCAGGTACAACCCTAACTCTGTAAACAAGGGCACCCTCATAGACGTCATCCTGACCAACTGGCCCTCCAAATATACCTCCGCTGTCTTCAACCAGGATCTCAGCGATCACTGCCTCATCGCCTGTATCCGCCACGGAGCCGCAGTCAAACGACCACCCCTCATCACTGTCAAACGCTCCCTAAAACACTTCTGTGAGCAGGCCTTTCTAATCGACCTGGCCCGTGTATCCTGGAAGGACATTGACCTCATCCCGTCAGTTGAGGATGCCTGGTCATTCTTTAAAAGTAACTTCCTCACCATTTTGGATAAGCATGCTCCGTTCAAAAATGCAGAACCAAGAACAGATACAGCCCTTGGTTCACTCCAGACCTGACTGCCCTCGACCAGCACAAAAACATCCTGTGGCGGACTGCAATAGCATCGAATAGCCCCGTGATATGCAACTGTTCAGGAAGTCAGGAACCAATACACGCAGTCAGTCAGGAAAGCTAAGGCCAGCTTCTTCAGGCAAAAGTTTGCATCCTGTAGCTCAACTCCAAAAGTTCTGGGACACTGTGAAGTCCATGGAGAACAAGAGCACCTCCTCCCAGCTGCCCACTGCACTGGGCTAGAAACACGGTCTCCACCGATAAATCCCATGATTATCGAAAACTTCAATAAGCACTTCTCAACGGCTGGCCTGCCTTCCGCCTGGCTTCTCAGCCCTCGGCCAACAGCTCTTATTTTCCCCAGTAGTTCCTCACCCAAGCCTCTCCAGGTTCTCCTTTACCCAAATCCAGATAGCAGATGTTCTGAAAAGAGCTGTAAAACCTGGACATTGCAAATCAGCTGGGCTTGACAATCTGGACCACTTCAGCTCAAACTATCTGCCCATTGGTAGCCCCTATTACCAGCCTGTTCAACCTCTCTTTCATATCGTCTGAGATCCCCAAGGATTGAAGCTGCAGATCATCCCCCTCTTCAAAGGAGGAGACACCCTGGACCCAAACTGCTATAGACCTATATCCATCCTGCCCTGCCTATCTAAGGTCTTGAAAGCTCAAGTCAACAAACAGGTCACTGACCATCCCGAATCCCACCAGTGCCTTCTCCGCTGTGCAATCTGGTTTCCAGGCAGAGTCCAGTGCACCTCAGCCACACTCAAGGTACTAAATGATATCATAGCCATCGATAAAAGACAGTACTGTGCAGCCGTCTTCATCGACCTCGCCAGGCTTTGACTCTGTCAATCACCAAATTCTTATCGGCAGACTCAACAGCCTCGGTTTTTCGGATGACTGCCTTGCCTGGTTCACCAATTACTTTGCAGACAGAGTTCAGTGTGTCAAATCAGAGGGCATGCTGTCCGGTCCTCTGGCAGTCTCTATGGGGTGCCCAAGGTTCAATTCTCGGGCCGACTCTTTTCTCTGTATATATCAATGATGTTGCACTCTTATGGGGCGATTCCCTGATCCACCTCTCGCAGTGACACCATTCTATATACTTTCGGCCGTCATTGGACACTGTGCTATCAAACCTCAAACGAGCTTCAATGCCATACAGCACTCCTTCGTGGCCTCCAACTGCTCTTAAATGTGAGTAAAACCAAATGCATGCTTTTCAACCCGATCGCTGCCTGCACCCGCATGCCCGACTAGCATCACCACCCTGGATGGTTCAACCTTGAATATGTGGACATCTATAAGTACCTAGGTGTCTGGCTAGACTGCAAACTCTCCTTCCAGACTCACATCAAACATCTCCAATCAAAAATCAAATCCAGAGTCGGCTTTCTATTCTTAACAAAGCCTCCTTCACTCACGCTGCCAAGCTTACCCTAGTAAAACTGACTATCCTACCGATCCTCGACTTGATGTCATCTACAAAATGGCTTCAACACTCTACTCAGCAAACTGGATGCAGTCTATCACAGTGCCATCCGTTTGTCACTAAAGCACCTTATACCACCCACCACTGCGACTTGTATGCTCTAGTCGGCTGGCCCTCACTACATATTCGTCGCCAGACCCACTGGCTCCAGGTCATTTACAAGTCCATGCTAGGTAAAGCTCCGCCTTATCTCAGTTCACTGGTCACGATGGCAACACCCATCCGTAGCACGCGCTCCAGCAGGTGTATCTCACTGATCATCCCTAAAGCCAACACCTCATTTGGCCGCCTTTCGTTCAGTACTCTGCTGCCTGTGACTGGAACGAATTGCAAAAATCGCTGAAGTTGGAGACTTTATCTCCCTCACCAACTTCAAACATCAGCTATCCGAGCAGCTAACCGATCGCTGCAGCTGTACATAGTCTATAGGTAAATAGCTCACCCTTTTCACCTACCTCATTCCCATACTGTTTTTATACTGTTTTTATTTATTTACTTTTCTGCTCTTTTGCACACCAATATCTCTACCTGTACATGCCCATCTGATCATTTATCACTCCAGTGTTAATCTGCTAAATTGTATTATTCGCCTACTTCCTCATGCCTTTTGCACACATTGTATATAGACTGCCCATTTTTTCTACTGTGTTATTGACTTGCTAATTGTTTACTCCATGTGTAACTCTGTGTTGTCTGTTCACACTGCTATGCTTTATCTTGGCCAGGTCGCAGTTGCAAATGAGAACTTGTTCTCAACTAGCCTACCTGGTTAAATAAGGTGAAATAAATAAAAATAAAATAAAAATATTTAGCGCACACCGCTAACTAAGCTAGCCGTTTCACATCCGTTACACTAACATTCCACTCCCTGTACCAGTCTTTTTAGCTAACATTCCACTCCTGTACCAGTCTTTTCAGCTAACATTCCACTCCTGTACGTCTTTTTAGCTAACATTCCACTCCCTGTACCAGTCTTTGTAGCTAACATTCCACTCCTTGTACCAGTCTTTTTAGCTAACATTCCACTCCTTGTACCAGTCTTTTTAGCTAACATTCCACTCTCTGTACCAGTCTTTTAGCTAACATTCCACTCCTTGTACCAGTCTTTGTAGCTAACATTCCACTCCCTGTACCAGTCTTTGTAGCTAACATTCCACTCATTGTACCAGTCTCTTTAGCTAACATTCCACTCCTTGTACCAGTCTTTGTAGCTAACATTCCACTCCTTGTACCAGTCTTTTTAGCTAACATTCCACTCCTGGTACCAGTCTTTTTAGCTAACATTCCACTCCTTGTACCAGTCTTTTTAGCTAACATTCCACTCCTTGTACCAGTCTTTTAGCTAACATTCCACTCCCTGTACCTCCGCTACAAGACCATGGTGCTTGCCTACGGAGCTGTGAGGGGAACGGCACCTCAGTACCTCCAGGCTCTGATCAGGCCCTACACCCAAACAAGGGCACTGCGTTCATCCACCTCTGGCCTGCTCGCCTCCCTACCACTGAGGAAGTACAGTTCCCGCTCAGCCCAGTCAAAACTGTTCGCTGCTCTGGCCCCCAATGGTGGAACAAACTCCTCACGACGCCAGGACAGTGGAGTCAATCACCACCTTCCGGAGACACCTGAAACCCCACCTCTTTAAGGAATACCTAGGATAGGATAAGTAATCCTTCTCACCCCCCTTTAAGATTTAGATGCAATATTGTAAAGTGACTGTTCTACTGGATGTCATAAGGTGAATGCACCAATTTGTAAGTCGCTCTGGATAAGAGCGTCTGCTAAATGACTTAAATGTAAATGTAAATGTACCAGTCTTTTTAGCTAACATTCCACTCCCTGTACCAGTCTTTTTAGCTAACATTCCACTCCTTGTACCAGTCTTTTTAGCTAACATTCCCTCCTTGTACCAGTCTTTTTTAGCTAACATTCCACTCCCCTGTACCAGTCTTTTTAGCTAACATTCCACTCCTTGTACCAGTCTTTTTAGCTAACATTCCACTCCCTGTACCAGTCTTTTTAGCTAACATTCCACTCCCTGTACCAGTCTTTTTAGCTAACATTCCACTCCCTGTACCTCCGCTACAAGACCATGGTGCTTGCCTACGGAGCTGTGAGGGGAACGGCACCTCAGTACCTCCAGGCTCTGATCAGGCCCTACACCCAAACAAGGGCACTGCGTTCATCCACCTCTGGCCTGCTCGCCTCCCTACCACTGAGGAAGTACAGTTCCCGCTCAGCCCAGTCAAAACTGTTCGCTGCTCTGGCCCCCAATGGTGGAACAAACACCCTCACGACGCCAGGACAGCGGAGTCAATCACCACCTTCCGGAGACACCTGAAACCCCACCTCTTTAAGGAATACCTAGGATAGGATAAGTAATCCTTCTCCCCCCTTTAAGATTTAGATGCACTATTGTAAAGTGACTGTTCTACTGGATGTCATAAGGTGAATGCACCAATTTGTAAGTCGCTCTGGATAAGAGCGTCTGCTAAATGACTTAAATGTAAATGTAAATGTACCAGTCTTTTTAGCTAACATTCCACTCCCTGTACCAGTCTTTTAGCTAACATTCCACTCCCTGTACCAGTCTTTTTAGCTAACATTCCACTCCTGTACCAGTCTTTTTAGCTAACATTCCACTCCCTGTACCAGTCTTTCTAGCTAACATTCCACTCCCTGTACCAGTCTTTGTAGCTAACATTCCACTCCCTGTACCAGTCTTTGTAGCTAACATTCCACTCCCTTTACCAGTCTTTTTAAGCTAACATTCCACTCCCTGTACCAGTCTTTGTAGCTAACATTCCACTCCTGTACCAGTCTTTTTAGCTAACATTCCACTCCTTGTACCAGTCTTTTTAGCTAACATTCACTCCTTGTACCAGTCTTTTTAGCTAACATTCCACTCATCGTACCAGTCTTTTTAGCTAATGTAACAGTATAATTTTAAACCGTCCCCTCGCCCATACCCGGGCGCGAACCAGGGACCTTCTGCACACAACGACAACAGTCACCCTCGAAGCATCGTTACCCATCGCTCCACAAAAGCCGGGCCCTTGCAGAGCAAGGGGAACTACTACTTCAAGGTCTCAGAGCAAGTGACGAACCGATTGAAACGCTATTTAGCGCACACCGCTAACTAAGCTAGCGTTTCACATCCGTTACACTCACCCTTGACCTTCCTCCTTTTTCCGCAGCAACCAGTAATCCGGGTCAACAGCATCAATGTAACAGTATAATTTTAAACCGTCCCTCGCCCATACCCGGGCGCGAACCAGGGACCTTCTGCGCACAACGACAACAGTCACCCTCGAAGCATCGTTACCCATCGCTCCACAAAGCCGCGGCCCTTGCAGAGCAAGGGGAACTACTACTTCAAGGTCTCAGAGCAAGTGACGTAACCGATTGAAACGATATTTTTTTTTTTTATTTTTATTTTTTTTAAACCTGGATAACACTTGCCAGCCCAGCTTCCCTGCCCATCCACCGATGCCCCCTGGACACTGATCTCTTGGCTACATAGCTGACGACGCTGGACTGTCCATTAATCACGGTACTCCATTCTGCTTGTTTGTTTTATCTGTCGGCCCAGTTGCCTAGTCAACGCCATTTTACCTGCTGTTTGTTGTGCTAGCTGATTAGCCTCGCCTACTGTTTTTAGCTAGCTTTCCCAATTCAACACCTGTGATTACTGTATGCCTCGCTGTATGTCTCTCCCAAATGTCAATATGCCTTGTATACTGTTGTTCAGGTTAGTTATCATTGTTTTAGTTCACAATGGAGCCCCTAGATCCACTCTGCATACCCCTGTTACCTCCTTTGTCCCACCCCCACACATGCGGTGACCTCACCCATTACAACCAGCATGTCCAGAGATACAACCTCTCATCATCACCCAGTGCCTGGGCTTACCTCCGCTGTACCCGCACCCCACCATACCCCTGTCTGCGCATTATGCCCTGAATATATTCTACCATGCCCAGAAACCTGCTCCTCTTATCCTCTGCCCCCAACGCTCTAGGCGACCAGTTTTGATAGCCTTTAGCCGCACCCTCATACTACTCCTCTCTGTTCCGCGGGTGATGTGGAGGTAAACCCAGGCCCTGCATGTCCCCAGGTACCCTCATTTGTTGACTTCTGTGATCTAAAAAAGTCTTGGTTTTATGCATGTCAACATCAGAAGCCTCCTCCCTAAGTTTGTTTTACTCACTGCTTTAGCACACTCTGCTAACCCTGATGTCCTTGCCGTGTCTGAATCCTGGCTCAGGAAGGCCACCAAAATTCAGAGATTTCCATACCCAACTATAACATCTTCCGTCAAGATAGAACTGCCAAAGGGGGCGGAGTCGCAGTCTACTGCAGAGATAGCCTGCAAAGTAATGTCATACTTTCCAGGTCCATACCCAAACAGTTTGAAGTACTAATTTTGAAAATTACTCTCTCCAGAAACAAGTCTCTCACTGTTGCCGCCTGCTACCGACCGTCAGCTCCCAGCTGTGCCCTGGACACCATTTGTGAATTGATCGCCCCCATCTAGCTTCAGAGTTTGTTCTGTTAGGTGACCTAAACTGGGATATGCTTAACACCCCGGCAGTCCTACAATCTAAGCTAGATGCCCTCAATCTCACGCAAATCATCAAGGAACCCACCAGGTACAACCCTAACTCTGTAAACAAGGGCACCTCATAGACGTCATCCTGACCAACTGGCCTCCAAATACCTCCGCTGTCTTCAACCAGGATCTCAGCGATCACTGCCTCATCGCCTGTATCCGCCACGGAGCCGCAGTCAAACGACCACCCCTCATCACTGTCAAACGCTCCCAAAAACACTTCTGTGAGCAGGCCTTTCTAATCGACCTGGCCCGTATCCTGAAGGACATTGACCTCATCCCGTCAGTTGAGGATGCCTGGTCATTCTTTAAAAGTAACTTCCTCACCATTTTGGATAAGCATGCTCCGTTCAAAAAATGCAGAACCAAGAACAGATACAGCCCTTGGTTCACTCCAGACCTGACTGCCCTCGACCAGCACAAAAACATCCTGTGGCGGACTGCAATAGCATCGAATAGCCCCGTGATATGCAACTGTTCAGGGAAGTCAGGAACCAATACACGCAGTCAGTCAGGAAAGCTAAGGCCAGCTTCTTCAGGCAAAAGTTTGCATCCTGTAGCTCCAACTCCAAAAAGTTCTGGGACACTGTGAAGTCCATGGAGAACAAGAGCACCTCCTCCCAGCTGCCCACTGCACTGAGGCTAGAAACACGGTCTCCACCGATAAATCCATGATTATCGAAAACTTCAATAAGCACTTCTCAACGGCTGGCCATGCCTTCCGCCTGGCTACTCCAACCTCGGCCAACAGCTCCGCCCGTAGTTCCTCACCCAAGCCTCTCCAGGTTCTCCTTACCCAAATCCAGATAGCAGATGTTCTGAAAGAGCTGCAAAACCTGGACCCGTACAAATCAGCTGGGCTTGACAATCTGGACCCGCTATTTCTGAAACTATCTGCCGCCATTGTCGCAACCCCTATTACCAGCCTGTTCAACCTCTCTTTCATATCGTCTGAGATCCCCAAGGATTGAAAGCTGCCGCAGTCATCCCCCTCTTCAAAGGAGGAGACACCCTGGACCCAAAACTGCTATAGACCTATATCCATCCTGCCCTGCCTATCTAAGGTCTTCTGAAAGCCAAGTCAACAAACAGGTCACTGACCATCTTCAATCCCACCGTACCTTCCGCTGTGCAATCTGGTTTCGAGCCGGTCACGGGTGCACCTCAGCCACACTCAAGGTACTAAATGATATCATAACCGCCATCGATAAAAGACAGTACTGTGCAGCCGTCTTCATCGACTCCTAAGGCTTTCGACTCTGTCAATCACCAAATTCTTATCGGCAGACTCAACAGCCTCGGTTTTTCGGATGACTGCCTTGCCTGGTTCACCAATTACTTTGCAGACAGAGTTCAGTGTGTCAAATCAGAGGGCATGCTGTCCGTCCTCTGGCAGTCTCTATGGGGGTGCCACAGGGTTCATTCTCGGGCCGACTCTTTCTCTGTATATATCAATGATGTTGCTCTTGCTGCGGGCGATTCCCTGATCCACCTCTACGCAGACGACACCATTCTATATACTTTCGGCCCGTCATTGGACACTGTGCTATCAAACCTCCAAACGAGCTTCATGCCATACAGCACTCCTTCCGTGGCCTCCAACTGCTCTAAACGCGAGTAAAACCAAATGCATGCTTTTCAACCGATCGCGGCCTGCACCCGCATGCCCGACTAGCATCACCAACTCTGGATGGTTCCAACCTTGAATATGTGGACATCTATAAGTACCTAGGTGTCACAGACTGCAAACTCTCCTTCCAGACTCACATCAAAACATCTCCAATCAAAAATCAATCCAGAGTCGGCTTTCTATTCCGCAACAAAGCCTCCTTCACCACGCTGCCAAGCTTACCCTAGTAAAACTGACTATCCTACCGATCTCGACTTCGGCGATGTCATCTACAAAATGGCTTCCAACACTCTACTCAGCAAACTGGATGCAGTCTATCACAGTGCCATCCGTTTTGTCACTAAAGCACCTTATACCACCCACCACTGCGACTTGTATGCTCTAGTCGGGGCTGGCCCTCACTACATATTCGTCGCCAGACCCACTGGCTCCAGGTCATTTACAAGTCCATGCTAGGTAAAGCTCCGCCTTATCTCAGTTCACTGGTCACGATGGCAACACCCATCCGTAGCACGCGCTCCAGCAGGTGTATCTCACTGATCATCCCTAAAGCCAACACCTCATTTGGCCGCCTTTCGTTCCAGTACTCTGCTGCCTGTGACTGGAACGAATTGCAAAAATCGCTGAAGTTGGAGACTTTATCTCCTCACCAACTTCAAACATCAGCTATCCGAGCAGCTAACCGATCGCTGCAGCTGTACATAGTCTATAGGTAAATAGCTCACCCTTTTTCACCTACCTCATTCCCATACTGTTTTTATACTGTTTTTATTTATTTACTTTTCTGCTCTTTTGCACACCAATATCTCTACCTGTACATGCCCATCTGATCATTTATCACTCCAGTGTTAATCTGCTAAATTGTATTATTCGCCTACTTCCTCATGCCTTTTGCACACATTGTATATAGACTGCCCATTTTTTCTACTGTGTTATTGACTTGCTAATTGTTTACTCCATGTGTAACTCTGTGTTGTCTGTTCACACTGCTATGCTTTATCTTGGCCAGGTCGCAGTTGCAAATGAGAACTTGTTCTCAACTAGCCTACCTGGTTAAATAAAGGTGAAATAAATAAAAATAAAATAAAAATATTTAGCGCACACCGCTAACTAAGCTAGCCGTTTCACATCCGTTACACTAACATTCCACTCCCTGTACCAGTCTTTTTAGCTAACATTCCACTCCTGGTACCAGTCTTTTTAGCTAACATTCCACTCCCCTGTACGTCTTTTAGCTAACATTCCACTCCCTGTACCAGTCTTTGTAGCTAACATTCCACTCCTTGTACCAGTCTTTTAGCTAACATTCCACCTCTTTGTACCAGTCTTTTTTAGCTAACATTCCACTCCCTGTACCAGTCTTTTTAGCTAACATTCCACTCCTTGTACCAGTCTTTGTAGCTAACATTCCACTCCCTTTACCAGTCTTTGTAGCTAACATTCCACTCATTGTACCAGTCTCTTTAGCTAACATTCCACTCCTTGTACCAGTCTTTGTAGCTAACATTCCACTCCTTGTACCAGTCTTTTTAGCTAACATTCCACTCCTGGTACCAGTCTTTTTAGCTAACATTCCACTCCCTGTACCAGTCTTTTTAGCTAACATTCCACTCCTTGTACCAGTCTTTGTAGCTAACATTCCACTCCCTGTACCAGTCTTTGTAGCTAACATTCCACTCATTGTACCAGTCTCTTTAGCTAACATTCCACTCCTTGTACCAGTCAGTCTTTGTACCAGTCTTTTTAGTAACATTCCACCTCCTGGCCCAGTCTTAGCTAACATTCCACTCCCTGTACCAGTCTTTTTAGCTAACATTCCACTGTACCAGTCTTTTAGCTAACATTCCACTCCTGTACCAGTCTTTTTAGCTAACATTCCACTCCTTGTACCAGTCTTTGTAGCTAACATTCCTCTCCCTGTACCAGTCTTTGTAGCTAACATTCCACTCCTTGTACCAGTCTTTTTAGCTAACATTCCACTCCTTTGGAAAACAACAGGAGTGGCAAGGAGTAGAATGTAAAAGCTGAACAGACACTGCGACCAGGCTAATATGCATGCTCTTTGGATGGATGTCGCCCCCATGTCTCTGTCTCTCTGTCTGTCTTTCTTTCTTTCTCTCTATATGCCCTTCTTTCATCTCCCATCCTCCCATGATCCCTCCTCTCACCAACCGTCCCTGGTGCTTTCTCTTCTCTTCACCCGTATCTCCAGTGTGTTTACAGGCAACGTGTCCCAGTGGCTTACTACTGCAGGTGCATGCAGGTGTATGGGTGAAAACAACAAGCTCCCTTTAAACCGCTAGGCCCTAGGCTGCACCTATCCGTTTGACTGGCATGTTTTCCACCCTCAATGTCAGGGGAAAGGACAGAAGGAGAGCAGTAGGTATTTGAAGGTCTGTTCTCAAATCTTCCTATATACGTTAGCTAGCTATCACATGGACCGTTGAATGAAGCTCACGGTGTGTTGACGAGCTTTGTTGTGTAGTCTTACTTCAAATCTGTTGTTAACAATGGCTATGTTTTTGAGACTTATCTGAATTAGGTCAACGCAGCTTCAAGAAAATGTCCAATGCGGCACACACTGCCATAGCGCTGCAGTTTAACCTTCTCCAATTATACAAACAAATGGTGGATTTTAAAAGTGTAATACTTTTTAATAATACAATAATACAAATGATTCAAGTTTAAATATACCAAGTAGGCAACAGTTCCATCAATTTCTGCTTCCAGGAGAGCAAGGGATTATTTATAACTGCGGTATTGTCACAGGCCCCGTGGGTTTTAAGAGGTCGCAGGTGGGGGGATTGTTTTTTCCACCCATAAATGTTTATTCAATAGGAAATAAACAAACCTGCAATTACATTGGTGCTTGATGGTGTCAAGCCCGGCTTGCCTCTAGTGATAAATCTGTAGCCTCCATACTCTGGCTTGAACAGTGATGAGACTTATGAGGTCTCAGAGGAAGATGTAACGTTGTGGGAGAAGAGGAGAGAGGAAGACATAAGGCAAAAAAGACAAAATACTATTTTAGGGTTTTAATTGGTTTACAGATGTTGATGTTTTTTATTGACGCTTCATGAAATACGGTAACATTAGACTGCACTGTACGGCATTCTACAGCTAAGTCTTGGGATGAGTTGATGCATTTTGAAATACAATACAATTCATATGTAGGCCATTTTTATTTTTATTTATTTAACCTTATTTAACCAGGTTAGTCCCATTGAGATAAAACACATCTTTATCTCAATGAGATTAAACTGTTGACTAAAGGTTAAATAAATTAAACATAAAATAGCCTACATATTGATTGTATTGTACTTCAAACTCATCAACTCATCCCAAGACTTAGCTGTAGAATGCAGAGCCCAGAGGGGCCAGACAGGCACCCTTTCCCAGAGAAAGAACATTTTCAGTAGGGGAAGAGCTTCTCTGTTATGAATAATACTTTCTTCTTCTTTCAGAAGGGAAGAGCTTCTCTGTTATGAATAATACTTCTCTTTTCTTTCAGTAGGGAAGAGCTTCTGTTATGAATGACCACACATATTCTCTTTCTCTCTTTCAGAAGTAAAAGCTTCTCTGTTATGAATAATACTTTCTCTTCTCTTTCAGAAGGGAAGAGCTTCTCTGTTATGAATGACCACACACTTCGTCAACCATTTTGAAAAAGAAGGTCGATGACATCCGATCCTCGCTTGCTAAGTCAAACGACACCGCTGGTTCTGCTCACACCGCCCTACCCGGTGCTCTGACCCTCTTTTCTCCCTCTCCTCTCCAGATGAAATCAAGAGCCTTAGACGGCCGTCGCTCAACAACCTGCCCGCTGACCTTATCCCCTCCCCTCTTCTCCAGACTATCGAGACCTCTCCCTTACCTCACCTCGCTCATCAACTCATCCCTGACCGCTGGCTACGTCCCTTCCGCCTTTCAAGAGAGCGAGTTGCACCCTTCTGAAAAACCTACACTCGATCCCTCCGATGTCAACAACTACAGACCAGTATCCCTTCTTCTCTTTCTCCAAAACTCTTGAACGCGTGCCGCCCTTGGCCAGCTCTCACCGCTTATCTCTCTCAGAATGACCTTCTTGATCCAAATCAGTCAGGTTTCAAGACTAGTCATTCAACTGAGACTGCTCTTCTCTGTATCACGGAGGCGCTCCGCACTGCTAAAGCTAACTCTCTCTCCTCTGCTCTCATCCTTCTAGACCTATCGGCTGCCTTCGATACTGTGAACCATCAGATCCTCCTCTCCACCCTCTCCGAGTTGGGCATCTCCGGCGCGGCCCACGCTTGGATTGCGTCCCTACCTGACAGGTCGCTCCTACCAGGTGGCGTGGCGAGAATCTGTCTCCTCACCACGCGCTCTCACCACTGGTGTCCCCCAGGGCTCTGTTCTAGGCCCTCTCTTATTCTCGCTATACACCAAGTCACTTGGCTCTGTCATAACCTCACATGGTCTCTCCTATCATTGCTATGCAGACGACACACAATTAATCTTCTCCTTTCCCCTTCTGATGACCAGGTGGCGAATCGCATCTCTGCATGTCTGGCAGACATATCAGTGTGGATGACGGATCACCACCTCAAGCTGAACCTCAGCAAGACGGAGCTCCTCTTCCTCCCGGGGAAGGACTGCCCGTTCCATGATCTCGCCATCACGGTTGACAACTCCATTGTGTCCTCCTCCCAGAGCGCTAAGAACCTTGGCGTGATCCTGGACAACACCCTGACGTTCTCAACTAACATCATAGGCGGTGTCCCGTTCCTGTAGGTTCATGCTCTACAACATCCGCAGAGTACGACCCTGCCTCACACAGGAAGCGGCGCAGGTCCTAATCCAGGCACTTGTCATCTCCGTCTTGATTACTGCAACTCGCTGTTGGCTGGGCTCCCTGCCTGTGCCATTAAACCCCTACAACTCATCCAGAACGCCGCAGCCCGTCTGGTGTTCAACCTTCCCAAGTTCTCTCCACGTCACCCCGCTCCTCCGCTCTCTCCACTGGCTTCCAGTTGAAGCTCGCATCCGCTACAAGACCATGGTGCTTGCCTACGGAGCTGTGAGGAACGGCACCTCAGTACCTCCAGGCTCTGATCAGGCCCTACACCCAAACAAGGGCACTGCGTTCATCCACCTCTGGCCTGCTCGCCTCCCTACCACTGAGAAGTACAGTTCAATACCTAGGATAGGGTAAGTAAGGGTAGGTAATCCTTCCTCCCCCAACAAGATTTAGATGCAAGTGGCTGTTCCACTGGTTGTCATAAGGTGTATGCACCAATTTGTAAGTCGCTCTGGATAAGAGCGTCTGCTAAATGACTTAAATGTAAATGTAAACATACTTCTCTTCTCTTTCAGA
>NW_026281757.1:0-75000 GCF_023373465.1 Oncorhynchus keta
TTATCAGTCTGCCTGACAGGGTCATTGGTAACTTATATGACGGGGCATTGGTAATTATCAGTCTGCCTGACGGGGCATTGGTAACTTATCAGGGGCATTGGTAACTTATCTTATGCCTGAGGGCATTGGTAACTTATCATTATCCAGTCTGCCTGACGGGGCATTGGTAACTTATCAGTCTGCCTGACAGGGCATTGGTAACTTATCATTATCAGTCTGCCTGGCGGGGCATTGGTAACTTATCAGTCTGCCTGACAGGGGCATTGGTAACTTATCATTATCAGTCTGCCTGGACAGGGGCATTGGTAACTTATCGGTCTGCCTGACAGGGTCATTGTTAACTTATCAGTCTGCCTGACAGGGTCATTGGTAACTTATCAGTCTGCCTGACGGGGGCATTGGTAACTTATCCAGTCTGCCTGACGGGGGGCATTGGTAACTTATCCAGTCTGCCTGACGGGGCATTGGTAACTTATCAGTCTGCCTGACGGGGTTGTGGTAACTTATCATTATCAGTCTGCCTGGCCAGGGGCATTGAAGTAACTTATTAGTCTGCCTGACGGGGTTATTGGTAACTTATCATTATCAGTCTGCCCCTGGCAGGGGCATTGGTAACTTATCCAGTCTGCCTGGCGGGGCATTGGTAATTTATCAGTCTGCCTGACAGGGTCATTGGTAACTTATCAGTCTGCCTGACAGGGTCATTGGTAACTTATCATTATCGGTCTGCCTGACAGGGTCATTGGTAACTTATCATTATCAGTCTGCCTGATAGGGTTATTGGTAATTCATCAGTCTGGCTGACAGGGTTATTGGTAACTTATCAGTCTGCCTGACAGGGTCTTTTGTAACTTATCATTATCGGTCTGCCTGACAGGGTTATTGGTAATTTATCAGTCTGCCTGACAGGGTTATTGGTAACTTATCCAGTCTGCCTGACAGGGTTATTTGTAACTTATCATTATCGGTCTGCCTGACAGGGTCATTGGTAATTTATCAGTCTGCCTGACAGGGTCATTGGTAATTTATCAGTCTGCCTGACAGGGTTCTTTAACTTATCAGTCTGCCTGACAGGGTTATTGGTAATTTATCAGTCTGCCTGACAGGGTTATTGGTAACTTATCAGTCTGCCTGACAGGGTTATTGGTAACTTATCAGTCTGCCTGACAGGGTTATTGGTAACTTATCAGTCTGCCTGACAGGGTTATTGGTAACTTATCAGTCTGCCCTGACGGGGGCATTGGTAACTTATCAGTCTCTGCCTGACGGGGCATTGGTAACTTATCAGTCTGCCTGACGGGGCATTGGTAACTTATCCAGTCTGCCTGACGGGGGCATTGGTAACTTATCAGTCTGCCTGACGGGGGCATTGGTAACTTATCAGTCTGCCTGACGGGGCATTGGTAACTTATCAGTCTGCCTGACGGGGGGCATTGGTAACTTATCAGTCTGCCTGACGGGGCATTGGTAACTTATCAGTCTGCCTGACAGGGTCATTGGTAACTTATCAGTCTGCCTGACAGGGTCATTGGTAACTTATCATTATCGGTCTGCCTGACAGGGTTATTGGTAATTTATCAGTCTGTCTGACAGGGTCATTGGTAACTTATCATTATCAGTCTGCCTGACGGGGGCATTGGTAACTTATCATTATCAGTCTGCCTGACGGGGCATTGGTAACTTATCATTATCAGTCTGCCTGACGGGGCATTGGTAACTTATCATTATCAGTCTGCCTGACAGGGGCATTGGTAACTTATCATTATCAGTCTGCCTGACGGGGCATTGGTAACTTATCAGTCTGCCTGACAGGGGCATTGGTAACTTATCATTATCAGTCTGCCTGACGGGGGCATTGGTAACTTATCGGTCTGCCTGACAGGGTCATTGTTAACTTATCAGTCTGCCTGACAGGGTCATTGGTAACGTATCATTATCAGTCTGCCTGACGGGGGCATTGGTAACTTATCAGTCTGCCTGGCGGGGGCATTGGTAACTTATCAGTCTGCCTGACGGGTCATTGGTAACTTATCAGTCTGCCTGACGGGGGCATTGGTAACTTATCCAGTCTGCCTGACGGGGGCATTGGTAACTTATCAGTCTGCCTGGCCGGGGCATTGGTAACTTATCCAGTCTGCCTGACAGGGTTATTGGTAACTTATCAGTCTGCCTGACAGGGTCATTGGTAACTTATCATTATCGGTCTGCCTGACAGGGTCATTGGTAACTTATCATTATCGGTCTGCCTGACAGGGTTATTGGTAATTTATCAGTCTGCCTGACAGGGTCATTGGTAACTTATCAGTCTGCCTGACAGGGTCATTGGTAACTTATCATTATCGGTCTGCCTGACAGGGTCATTGGTAACTTATCATTATCAGTCTGCCTGATAGGGTTATTGGTAATTCATCAGTCTGGCTGACAGGGTTATTGGTAACTTATCAGTCTGCCTGACAGGGTCTTTGGTAACTTATCATTATCGGTCTGCCTGACAGGGTTATTGGTAATTTATCAGTCTGCCTGACAGGGTTATTGGTAACTTATCAGTCTGCCTGACAGGGTTATTTGTAACTTATCATTATCGGTCTGCCTGACAGGGTCATTGGTAATTTATCAGTCTGCCTGACAGGGTCATTGGTAATTTATCAGTCTGCCTGACAGGGTTCTTTAACTTATCAGTCTGCCTGACAGGGTTATTGGTAATTTATCAGTCTGCCTGACAGGGTTATTGGTAACTTATCAGTCTGCCTGACAGGGTTATTGGTAACTTATCAGTCTGCCTGACAGGGTTATTGGTAACTTATCAGTCTGCCTGACAGGGTTATTGGTAACTTATCAGTCTGCCTGACGGGGCATTGGTAACTTATCAGTCTGCCTGACGGGGCATTGGTAACTTATCAGTCTGCCTGACGGGGCATTGGTAACTTATCAGTCTGCCTGACGGGGCATTGGTAACTTATCAGTCTGCCTGACGGGGCATTGGTAACTTATCAGTCTGCCTGACGGGGCATTGGTAACTTATCAGTCTGCCTGACAGGGTCATTGGTAACTTATCAGTCTGCCTGACAGGGTCATTGGTAACTTATCATTATCGGTCTGCCTGACAGGGTTATTGGTAATTTATCAGTCTGTCTGACAGGGTCATTGGTAACTTATCATTATCAGTCTGCCTGACGGGGGCATTGGTAACTTATCATTATCAGTCTGCCTGACGGGGGCATTGGTAACTTATCATTATCAGTCTGCCTGACGGGGGCATTGGTAACTTATCATTATCAGTCTGCCTGACAGGGGCATTGGTAACTTATCATTATCAGTCTGCCTGACGGGGCATTGGTAACTTATCAGTCTGCCTGACAGGGGCATTGGTAACTTATCATTATCAGTCTGCCTGACGGGGCATTGGTAACTTATCGGTCTGCCTGACAGGGTCATTGTTAACTTATCAGTCTGCCTGACAGGGTCATTGGTAACTTATCAGTCTGCCTGACGGGGCATTGGTAACTTATCAGTCTGCCTGACAGGGCATTGGTAACTTATCAGTCTGCCTGACGGGTCATTGGTAACTTATCAGTCTGCCTGACGGGGCATTGGTAACTTATCAGTCTGCCTGACGGGGCATTGGTAACTTATCAGTCTGCCTGACGGGGCATTGGTAACTTATCAGTCTGCCTGACAGGGTTATTGGTAACTTATCAGTCTGCCTGACAGGGTCATTGGTAACTTATCATTATCGGTCTGCCTGACAGGGTCATTGGTAACTTATCATTATCGGTCTGCCTGACAGGGTTATTGGTAATTTATCAGTCTGCCTGACAGGGTCATTGGTAACTTATCAGTCTGCCTGACAGGGTCATTGGTAACTTATCATTATCGGTCTGCCTGACAGGGTCATTGGTAACTTATCATTATCAGTCTGCCTGATAGGGTTATTGGTAATTCATCAGTCTGGCTGACAGGGTCATTGGTAACTTATCATTATCGGTCTGCCTGACAGGGTCATTGGTAACTTATCATTATCGGTCTGCCTGACAGGGTTATTGGTAATTTATCAGTCTGCCTGACAGGGTCATTGGTAACTTATCAGTCTGCCTGACAGGGTCATTGGTAACTTATCAGTCTGCCTGACAGGGTCATTGGTAACTTATCATTATCGGTCTGCCTGACAGGGTCATTGGTAACTTATCATTATCAGTCTGCCTGATAGGGTTATTGGTAATTCATCAGTCTGGCTGACAGGGTTATTGGTAACTTATCAGTCTGCCTGACAGGGTCTTTGGTAACTTATCATTATCGGTCTGCCTGACAGGGTTATTGGTAATTTATCAGTCTGCCTGACAGGGATATTGGTAACTTATCAGTCTGCCTGACAGGGTTATTTGTAACTTATCATTATCGGTCTGCCTGACAGGGTCATTGGTAATTTATCAGTCTGCCTGACAGGGTCATTGGTAATTTATCAGTCTGCCTGACAGGGTTCTTTAACTTATCAGTCTGCCTGACAGGGTTATTGGTAATTTATCAGTCTGCCTGACAGGGTTATTGGTAACTTATCAGTCTGCCTGACAGGGTTATTGGTAACTTATCAGTCTGCCTGACAGGGTTATTGGTAACTTATCAGTCTGCCTGACAGGGGGTATCAGTCTGCCTGACGGGGCATTGGTAACTTATCAGTCTGCCTGACGGGGGCATTGGTAACTTATCAGTCTGCCTGACGGGGCATTGGTAACTTATCAGTCTGCCTGACGGGGCATTGTAACTTATCAGTCTGCCTGACGGGGGCATTGGTAACTTATCAGTCTGCCTGACGGGGGCATTGGTAACTTATCAGTCTGCCTGACAGGGTCATTGGTAACTTATCAGTCTGCCTGACAGGGTCATTGGTAACTTATCATTATCGGTCTGCCTGACAGGGTTATTGGTAATTTATCAGTCTGTCTGACAGGGTCATTGGTAACTTATCATTATCAGTCTGCCTGACGGGGCATTGGTAACTTATCATTATCCAGTCTGCCTGACGGGGGCATTGGTACTTATCATTATCAGTCTGCCTGACGGGGGCATTGGTAACTTATCATTATCAGTCTGCCTGACAGGGGCATTGGTAACTTATCATTATCAGTCTGCCTGACGGGGCATTGGTAACTTATCAGTCTGCCTGACAGGGGCATTGGTAACTTATCATTATCAGTCTGCCTGACGGGCATTGGTAACTTATCGGTCTGCCTGACAGGGTCATTGTTAACTTATCAGTCTGCCTGACAGGGTCATTGGTAACTTATCAGTCTGCCTGACGGGGGCATTGGTAACTTATCAGGCCTGACGGGGCATTGGTAACTTATCAGTCTGCCTGACGGGTCATTGGTAACTTCAGTCTGCCTGGACGGGGCATTGGTAACTTATCAGTCTGCCTGACGGGGGCATTGGTAACTTATCAGTCTGCCTGGCGGGGCATTGGTAACTTATCAGTCTGCCTGACAGGGTTATTGGTAACTTATCAGTCTGCCTGACAGGGTCATTGGTAACTTATCATTATCGGTCTGCCTGACAGGGTTATTGGTAATTTATCAGTCTGTCTGACAGGGTCATTGGTAACTTATCATTATCAGTCTGCCTGACGGGGGCATTGGTAACTTATCAGTCTGCCTGACGGGGTTATTGGTAACTTATCATTATCAGTCTGCCTGACGGGGGCATTGGTAACTTATCAGTCTGCCTGACGGGGGCATTGGTAACTTATCAGTCTGCCTGACGGGGGCATTGGTAACTTATCATTATCAGTCTGCCTGACGGGGCATTGGTAACTTATCAGTCTGCCTGACAGGGCATTGGTAACTTATCATTATCAGTCTGCCTGTCAGGGGCATTGGTAACTTATCATTATCAGTCTGCCTGACGGGGCATTGGTAACTTATCGGTCTGCCTGACAGGGTCATTGTTAACTTATCAGTCTGCCTGACAGGGTCATTGGTAACTTATCAGTCTGCCTGACAGGGGCATTGGTAACTTATCAGTCTGCCTGACAGGGGCATTGGTAACTTATCAGTCTGCCTGACGGGGCATTGGTAACTTATCAGTCTGTCTGACAGGGTTATTGGTAACTTATCATTATCAGTCTGCCTGACAGGGTCATTGGTAACTTATCAGTCTGCCTGACAGGGTCATTGGTAACTTATCAGTCTGCCTGACGGGGGCATTGGTAACTTATCAGTCTGCCTGACAGGGTCATTGGTAACTTATCAGTCTGCCTGACGGGGTCATTGGTAACTTATCAGTCTGCCTGACGGGGGCATTGGTAACTTATCAGTCTGCCTGACGGGGTCATTGGTAACTTATCAGTCTGCCTGACGGGGGCATTGGTAACTTATCAGTCTGCCTGACGGGGGCATTGGTAACTTATCAGTCTGCCTGACGGGGCATTGGTAACTTATCAGTCTGCCTGACAGGGGCATTGGTAACTTATCAGTCTGCCTGACAGGGTTATTGGTAACTTATCAGTCTGCCTGACAGGGTCATTGGTAACTTATCATTATCGGTCTGCCTGACAGGGTCATTGGTAACTTATCATTATCGGTCTGCCTGACAGGGTTATTGGTAATTTATCAGTCTGTCTGACAGGGTCATTGGTAACTTATCATTATCAGTCTGCCTGACGGGGGCATTGGTAACTTATCAGTCTGCCTGACAGGGGCATTGGTAACTTATCATTATCAGTCTGCCTGACGGGGGCATTGGTAACTTATCATTATCAGTCTGCCTGACGGGGGCATTGGTAACTTATCAGTCTGCCTGACAGGGGCATTGGTAACTTATCATTATCAGTCTGCCTGACAGGGGCATTGGTAACTTATCAGTCTGCCTGACAGGGGCATTGGTAACTTATCATTATCAGTCTGCCTGACGGGGGCATTGGTAACTTATCGGTCTGCCTGACAGGGTCATTGTTAACTTATCAGTCTGCCTGACAGGGTCATTGGTAACTTATCAGTCTGCCTCAGTCTCAGTCTGCCTGACGGGGGCATTGGTAACTTATCAGTCTGCCTGACGGGGGCATTGGTAACTTATCAGTCTGCCTGACGGGGTTATTGGTAATTATCAGTCTGCCTGGCCAGGGCATTGGTAACTTATTAGTCTGCCTGACAGGGTTATTGGTACTTATCATTATCAGTCTGCCTGACGGGGGGCATTGGTAACTTATCAGTCTGCCTGATAGGGGGCATTGGTAACTTATCAGTCTGCCTGACGGGTCATTGGTAACTTATCAGTCTGCCTGACAGGGTCATTGGTAACTTATCAGTCTGCCTGACAGGGCTGGTAACTTATCAGTCTGTGACAGGGGCATTGGTAACTTATCACGGGGCATTTATCAGTCTGCCTGACGGGGGCATTGGTAACTTATCAGTCTGTCTCAGTCTGCCTGACAGGGTCATTGGTAACTTATCAGTCTGCCTGACAGGGTCATTGGTAACTTATCATTATCGGTCTGCCTGACAGGGTCATTGGTAACTTATCATTATCGGTCTGCCTGACAGGGTTATTGGTAATTTATCAGTCTGCCTGACAGGGTCATTGGTAACTTATCAGTCTGCCTGACAGGGTCATTGGTAACTTATCATTATCGGTCTGCCTGACAGGGTTATTGGTAATTTATCAGTCTGCCTGACAGGGTTATTGGTAACTTATCAGTCTGCCTGACAGGGTTATTGGTAACTTATCATTATTGGTCTGCCTGACAGGGTCATTGGTAATTTATCAGTCTGCCTGACAGGGTCATTGGTAATTTATCAGTCTGCCTGACAGGGTTCTTTAACTTATCAGTCTGCCTGACAGGGTTATTGGTAATTTATCAGTCTGCCTGACAGGGTTATTGGTAACTTATCAGTCTGCCTGACAGGGTTATTGGTAACTTATCAGTCTGCCTGACAGGGTTATTGGTAACTTATCAGTCTGCCTGACAGGGTTATTGGTAACTTATCAGTCTGCCTGACGGGGCATTGGTAACTTATCAGTCTGCCTGACGGGGGCATTGGTAACTTATCAGTCTGCCTGACGGGGCATTGGTAACTTATCAGTCTGCCTGACGGGGCATTGGTAACTTATCAGTCTGCCTGACGGGGGCATTGGTAACTTATCAGTCTGCCTGACGGGGGCATTGGTAACTTATCAGTCTGCCTGGCGGGGCATTGGTAACTTATCAGTCTGCCTGACGGGGGCATTGGTAACTTATCAGTCTGCCTGACAGGGTCATTGGTAACTTATCAGTCTGCCTGACAGGGTCATTGGTAACTTATCATTATCGGTCTGCCTGACAGGGTTATTGGTAATTTATCAGTCTGTCTGACAGGGTCATTGGTAACTTATCATTATCAGTCTGCCTGACGGGGCATTGGTAACTTATCATTATCAGTCTGCCTGACGGGGGCATTGGTAACTTATCATTATCAGTCTGCCTGACAGGGGGCATTGGTAACTTATCATTATCAGTCTGCCTGACAGGGCATTGGTAACTTATCATTATCAGTCTGCCTGACGGGGGCATTGGTAACTTATCAGTCTGCCTGACAGGGGCATTGGTAACTTATCATTATCAGTCTGCCTGACGGGGGCATTGGTAACTTATCAGTCTGCCTGACAGGGCATTGTTAACTTATCAGTCTGCCTGACAGTCTTATCAGTCTGCCTGACGGGGCATTGGTAACTTATCAGTGCCTGCCTCAGTCTGCCTGACGGGGGCATTGGTAACTTATCAGTCTGCCTGACGGGGCATTGGTAACTTATCAGTCTATCAGTCTGCCTGACAGGGGGCATTGGTAACTTATCAGTCTGCCTGACGGGGCATTGGTAACTTATCAGTCTGCCTGACGGGGCATTAAAACTTATCAGTCTGCCTGACGGGGCATTGGTAACTTATCAGTCTGCCTGACGGGGCATTGGTAACTTATCAGTCTGCCTGACAGGGTTATTGGTAACTTATCATTATCAGTCTGCCTGACGGGGCATTGGTAACTTATTAGTCTGCCTGACTGGGGTTATTGGTAACTTATCATTATCAGTCTGCCTGACGGGGGCATTGGTAACTTATCAGTCTGCCTGGACGGGGCATTGGTAACTTATCAGTCTGCCTGACGGGGTCATTGGTAACTTATCAGTCTGCCTGCGGGGTCATTGGTAACTTATCAGTCTGCCTGGGGTCATTGGTAACTTATCAGTCTGCCTGACGGGGCATTGGTAACTTTGTCTGCCTGAAGGGTCATTTAATATCAGTCTGCCTGACAGGGTCATTGGTAACTTATCATTATCGGTCTGCCTGACAGGGTCATTGGTAACTTATCATTATCGGTCTGCCTGACAGGGTTATTGGTAATTTATCAGTCTGCCTGACAGGGTCATTGGTAACTTATCAGTCTGCCTGACAGGGTCATTGGTAACTTATCATTATCGGTCTGCCTGACAGGGTCATTGGTAACTTATCATTATCAGTCTGCCTGATAGGGTTATTGGTAATTCATCAGTCTGGCTGACAGGGTTATTGGTAACTTATCAGTCTGCCTGACAGGGTCTTTGGTAACTTATCATTATCGGTCTGCCTGACAGGGTTATTGGTAATTTATCAGTCTGCCTGACAGGGTTATTGGTAACTTATCAGTCTGCCTGACAGGGTTATTTGTAACTTATCATTATCGGTCTGCCTGACAGGGTCATTGGTAATTTATCAGTCTGCCTGACAGGGTCATTGGTAATTTATCAGTCTGCCTGACAGGGTTCTTTAACTTATCAGTCTGCCTGACAGGGTTATTGGTAACTTATCATTATCAGTCTGCCTGACAGGGTTATTGGTAATTTATCAGTCTGCCTGACAGGGTTATTGGTAATTTATCAGTCTGCCTGACAGGGTTATTGGTAACTTATCAGTCTGCCTGACAGGGTTATTGGTAACTTATCAGTCTGCCTGACAGGGTTATTGGTAACTTATCAGTCTGCCTGACAGGGTTATTGGTAACTTATCAGTCTGCCTGACGGGGCATTGGTAACTTATCAGTCTGCCTGACGGGGCATTGGTAACTTATCAGTCTGCCTGACGGGGCATTGGTAACTTATCAGTCTGCCTGACAGGGGGCATTGGTAACTTATCAGTCTGCCTGACGGGGGCATTGGTAACTTATAACTTATCAGTCTGCCTGACGGGGGCATTGGTAACTTATCAGTCTGCCTGACGGGGCATTGGTAACTTATCAGTCTGCCTGACGGGGCATTGGTAACTTATCAGTCTGCCTGACAGGGTCATTGGTAACTTATCAGTCTGCCTGACAGGGTCATTGGTAACTTATCATTATCGGTCTGCCTGACAGGGTTATTGGTAATTTATCAGTCTGTCTGACAGGGTCATTGGTAACTTATCATTATCAGTCTGCCTGACGGGGGCATTGGTAACTTAGGGTCATTGTTAACTTATCAGTCTGCCTGACAGGGTCATTGGTAACTTATCAGTCTGCCTGACGGGGCATTGGTAACTTATCAGTCTGCCTGACGGGGGCATTGGTAACTTATCAGTCTGCCTGCATTGGTAACTTATCATTATCAGTCTGCCTGACAGGGGCATTGGTAACTTATATCACTTATCAGTCTGCCTGACGGGGTCATTGGTAACTTATCAGTCTGCCTGACGGGGCATTGGTAACTTATCAGTCTGCCTGACAGGGTCATTGGTAAGTCTTATCATTATCAGTCTCTGCAGGGTCTTTGGTAACTTATCATTATCGGTCTGCCTGACAGGGTTATTGGTAATTTATCAGTCTGCCTGACAGGGTTATTGGTAACTTATCAGTCTGCCTGACAGGGTTATTTGTAACTTATCATTATCGGTCTGCCTGACAGGGTCATTGGTAATTTATCAGTCTGCCTGACAGGGTCATTGGTAATTTATCAGTCTGCCTGACAGGGGGGCATTGGTAACTTATCATTATCAGTCTGCCTCAGTCTGCCTGGGGCATTGGTAATTTATCAGTCTGCCTGACAGGGTTATTGGTAACTTATCAGTCTGCCTGACAGGGCATTGGTATCAGTCTTATATTGGTAACTTATCAGTCTGCCTGACAGGGTTATTGGTAACTTATCAGTCTGCCTGACAGGGTTATTGGTAACTTATCTCAGTCTGCCTGACGGGGCATTGGTAAATCATTATCAGTCTGCCTGACAGGGGCATTGGTAACTTATCGGTCTGCCTGACAGGGTCATTGGTAACTTATCATTATCAGTCTGCCTGACGGGGCATTGGTAACTTATCATTATCAGTCTGCCTGACGGGGCATTGGTAACTTATCAGTCTGCCTGACAGGGTTATTGGTAACTTATCAGTCTGCCTGACTGGGGCATTGGTAACTTATCAGTCTGCCCTGAGTCTGCCTGATGGGGGCATTGGTAACTTATCAGTCTGCCTACGGGGGCATTATCATTATCAGTCTGCCTGACAGGGTCATTGGTAACTTATCAGTCTGCCTGACAGGGTTGGTAACTTTCAGGTACGGGGTCATTGGTAACTTATCAGTCTGCCTGACGGGGTCATTGGTAACTTATCAGCCTCTGCAGGGGCATTGGTTACTTATCAGTCTGCCTGACGGGGGCATTGGTAACTTATCAGTCTGCCTGACGGGGGTCATGCCTGGTAACTTATCAGTCTGCCTGACGGTGGCATTGGTAACTTATCAGTCTGCCTGACAGGGTCATTGGTAACTTATCATTATCGGTCTGCCTGACAGGGTCATTGGTAACTTATCATTATCGGTCTGCCTGACAGGGTTATTGGTAATTTATCAGTCTGCCTGACAGGGTCATTGGTAACTTATCAGTCTGCCTGACAGGGTCATTGGTAACTTATCATTATCGGTCTGCCTGACAGGGTCATTGGTAACTTATCATTATCAGTCTGCCTGATAGGGTTATTGGTAATTCATCAGTCTGGCTGACAGGGTTATTGGTAACTTACCAGTCTGCCTGACAGGGTCTTTGGTAACTTATCATTATCGGTCTGCCTGACAGGGTTATTGGTAATTTATCAGTCTGCCTGACAGGGTTATTGGTAACTTATCAGTCTGCCTGACAGGGTTATTTGTAACTTATCATTATCGGTCTGCCTGACAGGGTCATTGGTAATTTATCAGTCTGCCTGACAGGGTCATTGGTAATTTATCAGTCTGCCTGACAGGGTTCTTTAACTTATCAGTCTGCCTGACAGGGTTATTGGTAACTTCATTATCAGTCTGCCTGACAGGGTTATTGGTAATTTATCAGTCTGCCTGACAGGGTTATTGGTAATTTATCAGTCTCTGACAGGGCCTCAGTCTGCCTGACAGGGGCATTGGTAACTTATCAGTCTGCCTGACAGGGGCATTGGTAACTTATGACGGGGCATTGGTAACTTATCAGTCTGCCTGACGGGGCATTGGTAACTTATCAGTCTGCCTGACGGGGGGCATTGGTAACTTATCAGTCTGCCTGACGGGTTATTGGTAACTTATCATTATCAGTCTGGACAGGGCATTGGTAACTTATCAGTCTGCCTGACAGGGGGTAATTTATCATTGGTTCTTTAACTTATCAGTCTGCCTGACAGGGTTATTGGTAACTTATCATTATCAGTCTGCCTGACAGGGGCATTGGTAATTTATCAGTCTGCCTGACAGGGTTATTGGTAATTTATCAGTCTGCCTGACAGGGTTATTGGTAACTTATCAGTCTGCCTGACAGGGTTATTGGTAACTTATCAGTCTGCCTGACAGGGTTATTGGTAACTTATCAGTCTGCCTGACAGGGTTATTGGTAACTTATCAGTCAGGGGCATTGGTAACTTATCAGTCTGCCTGACGGGGCATTGGTAACTTATCAGTCTGCCTGACAGGGGCATTGGTAACTTATCAGTCTGCCTGACGGGGCATTGGTAACTTATCAGTCTGCCTGACGGGGCATTGGTAACTTATCATTACGGGGCAGTCTGCCTGACGGGGGCATTGGTAACTTTATCACTTATCAGTCTGCCTGACGGGGGCATTGGTAACTTATCAGTCTGCCTGACTGACAGGGTCATTGGTAACTTATCAGTCTGCCTGACAGGGTCATTGGTAACTTATCATTATCGGTCTGCCTGACAGGGTTATTGGTAATTTATCAGACTGACAGGGCATTGGTAACTTATCATTATCAGTCTGCCTGACGGGGCATTGGTAACTTATCGGTCTGCCTGACAGGGTCATTGTTAACTTATCATTATGCCTGACAGGGTCATTGGTAACTTATCAGTCTGCCTGACGGGGCATTGGTAACTTATCAGTCTGCCTGACGGGGGCATTGGTAACTTATCAGTCTGCCTGACGGGTTATTGGTAACTTATCAGTCTCTGCCATTGGTAACTTATCAGGGCCTCATTGGTAACTTATCAGTCTGCCTGACGGGGGGCATTGGTAACTTATCAGTCTGCCTGACGGGGGCATTGGTAACTTATCAGTCTGCCTGACGGGTCATTGGTAACTTATCAGTCTGCCTGACGGGGCATTGGTAACTTATCAGTCTGCCTGACAGGGTCTTTGGTAACTTATCATTATCGGTCTGCCTGACAGGGTTATTGGTAATTTATCAGTCTGCCTGACAGGGTTATTGGTAACTTATCAGTCTGCCTCAGGGTTATTTGCTTATCTCGGTCTGCCTGACAGGGTCATTGGTAATTTATCAGTCTGCCTGACAGGGTCATTGGTAATTTATCAGTCTGCCTGACAGGGTTATTGGTAACTTATCATTATCAGTCTGCCTGACAGGGTTATTGGTAATTTATCAGTCTGCCTGACAGGGTTATTGGTAATTATCAGTCTGCCTGACAGGGTTATTGGTAACTTATCAGTCTGCCTGACAGGGTTATTGGTAACTTATCAGTCTGCCTGACAGGGTTATTGGTAACTTATCAGTCTGCCTGACAGGGTTATTGGTAACTTATCAGTCTGCCTGACAGGGTTATTGGTAACTTATCATTATCAGTCTGCCTGACGGGGCATTGGTAACTTATCATTATCAGTCTGCCTGACAGGGGCATTGGTGACAGGGTCATTGGTAACTTATCATTATCAGTCTGCCTGACGGGGCATTGGTAACTTATCATTATCAGTGACGGGGCCTTATCAGTCTGCCTGGGGCATTGGTAACTTATCAGTCTTATCAGTCTGCTGCCTGACGGGGTTATTGGTAACTTATCAGTCTGCCTGATCACTTATCAGTCTGCCTGACGGGGCATTGGTAACTTATCAGTCTGCCTGACAGGGTCATTGGTAACTTATCAGTCTGCCTGACGGGGTCATTGGTAACTTATCAGTCTGCCTGACGGGGTCATTGGTAACTTATCAGTCTGCCTGACGGGGTCATTGGTAACTTATCAGCCTGCCTGACGGGGGCATTGGTTACTTATCAGTCTGCCTGACGGGGCATTGGTAACTTATCAGTCTGCCTGACGGGGCATTGGTAACTTATCAGTCTGCCTGGGTGGCATTGGTAACTTATCAGTCTGCCTGACGGTGGCATTGGTAACTTATCAGTCTGCCTGACAGGGTCATTGGTAACTTATCATTATCGGTCTGCCTGACAGGGTCATTGGTAACTTATCATTATCGGTCTGCCTGACAGGGTTATTGGTAATTTATCAGTCTGCCTGACAGGGTCATTGGTAACTTATCAGTCTGCCTGACAGGGTCATTGGTAACTTATCATTATCGGTCTGCCTGACAGGGTCATTGGTAACTTATCATTATCAGTCTGCCTGATAGGGTTATTGGTAATTCATCAGTCTGGCTGACAGGGTTATTGGTAACTTATCAGTCTGCCTGACAGGGTCTTTGGTAACTTATCATTATCGGTCTGCCTGACAGGGTTATTGGTAATTTATCAGTCTGCCTGACAGGGTTATTGGTAACTTATCAGTCTGCCTGACAGGGTTATTTGTAACTTATCATTATCGGTCTGCCTGACAGGGTCATTGGTAATTTATCAGTCTGCCTGACAGGGTCATTGGTAATTTATCAGTCTGCCTGACAGGGTTCTTTAACTTATCAGTCTGCCTGACAGGGTTATTGGTAACTTATCATTATCAGTCTGCCTGACAGGGTTATTGGTAATTTATCAGTCTGCCTGACAGGGTTATTGGTAACTTATCAGTCTGCCTGACAGGGTCTGCCTGACAGGGGGCATTGGTAACTTATCAGTCTGCCTGACAGGGTTATTGGTAACTTATCAGTCTGCCTGACAGGGCATTGGTAACTTATCAGTCTGCCTGACGGGGCATTGGTAACTTATCAGTCTGCCTGACAGGGTTATTGGTAATCATTATCAGTCTGCCTGACGGGGCATTGGTAACTTATCAGTCTGCCTGACGGGGCATTGTAACTTATCAGTCTGCCTGACGGGGGCATTGGTAACTTATCAGTCTGCCTGACGGGTTATTGGTAACTTATCATTATCAGTCTGCCTGACGGGGGGGCATTGGACGGGGCATTGGTAACTTATCAGTCTGCCTGACGGGGTCATTGGTAACTTATCAGTCTGCCTGACGGGGCATTGGTAACTTATCAGTCTGCCTGACGGGGCATTGGTAACTTATCACTTATCAGTCTGCCTGACAGGGTAACTTATCATTGGTAAGGGTTATCATTATCAGTCTGCCTGACAGGGTTATTGGTAACTTATCAGTCTGCCTGACAGGGGCATTGTAACTTATCATTATCAGTCTGCCTGACAGGGTCATTGGTAATTTATCAGTCTGCCTGGGGTCATTGGTAACTTATCAGTCTGCCTGACAGGGTTCTTTAATCTTATCAGTCTGCCTGACAGGGTTATTGGTAACTTATCATTATCAGTCTGCCTGACAGGTTATTGGTAATTTATCAGTCTGCCTGACAGGGTCATTGGTAATTTTATCATTATCAGTCTGCCTGACAGGGGCATTGGTAACTTATCATTATCAGTCTGCCTGTCTGCCTGGGGCATTGGTAACTTATCATTATCAGTCTGCCTGACGGGGCATTGGTAACTTATCATTATCAGTCTCTGCCTTATGGTCTGCCTGACAGGGTCATTGGTAACTTATCATTATCAGTCTGCCTGGCGGGGGCATTGGTAACTTATCATTATCAGTCTGCCTGACGGGGCATTGGTAACTTATCAGTCTGCCTGACGGGGTTATTGGTAACTTATCAGTCTGCCTGACGGGGCATTGGTAACTTATCAGTCTGCCTGACTGGGGCATTGGTAACTTATCAGTCTGCCTGACGGGGTTATGGGTAACTTAACAGTCTGCCTGATGGGGGCATTGGTAACTTATCATTGGTCTCAGTCTGCCTGACAGGGTCATTGGTAACTTATCATTGATCATTGGTAACTTATCAGTCTGCCTGACAGGGTCATTGGTAACTTATCAGTCTGCCTGACGGGGTCATTGGTAACTTATCAGCCTCTGCGGGGCATTGTAACTTATCAGTCTGCCTGACGGGGCATTGGTACTTATCAGTCTGCCTATTGGTAACTTATCAGTCTGCCTGACAGGGGCATTGGTAACTTATCAGTCTGCCTATGGCATTGGTAACTTATCAGTCTGCCTGACAGGGGCATTGGTAACTTATCAGTCTGCCTGACAGGGTCATTGGTAACTTATCATTATCGGTCTGCCTGACAGGGTCATTGGTAACTTATCATTATCGGTCTGCCTGACAGGGTCATTGGTAATTTATCAGTCTGCCTGACAGGGTCATTGGTAACTTATCAGTCTGCCTGACAGGGTCATTGGTAACTTATCATTATCGGTCTGCCTGACAGGGTCATTGGTAACTTATCATTATCAGTCTGCCTGATAGGGTTATTGGTAATTCATCAGTCTGGCTGACAGGGTTATTGGTAACTTATCAGTCTGCCTGACAGGGTCTTTGGTAACTTATCATTATCGGTCTGCCTGACAGGGTTATTGGTAATTTATCAGTCTGCCTGACAGGGTTATTGGTAACTTATCAGTCTGCCTGACAGGGTTATTTGTAACTTATCATTATCGGTCTGCCTGACAGGGTCATTGGTAATTTATCAGTCTGCCTGACAGGGTCATTGGTAATTTATCAGTCTGCCTGACAGGGTTCTTTAACTTATCCAGTCTGCCTGACAGGTTATTGGTAATTTATCAGTCTGCCTGACAGGGTTATTGGTAACTTATCAGTCTGCCTGACAGGGTTATTGGTAACTTATCAGTCTGCCTGACAGGGTTATTGGTAACTTATCAGTCTGCCTGACAGGGTTATTGGTAACTTATCAGTCTGCCTGACGGGGCATTGGTAACTTATCAGTCTGCCTGACGGGGGCATTGGTAACTTATCAGTCTGCCTGACGGGGCATTGGTAACTTATCAGTCTGCCTGACGGGGCATTGGTAACTTATCAGTCTGCCTGACTGGGGGCATTGGTAACTTATCAGTCTGCCTGACGGGGGCATTGGTAACTTATCAGTCTGCCTGACGGGGCATTGGTAACTTATCAGTCTGCCTGACAGGGTCATTGGTAACTTATCAGTCTGCCTGACAGGGTCATTGGTAACTTATCATTATCGGTCTGCCTGACAGGGTTATTGGTAATTTATCAGTCTGTCTGACAGGGTCATTGGTAACTTATCATTATCAGTCTGCCTGACGGGGGCATTGGTAACTTATCATTATCAGTCTGCCTGACAGGGGCATTGGTAACTTATCATTATCAGTCTGCCTGACGGGGGCATTGGTAACTTATCATTATCAGTCTGCCTGACAGGGGCATTGGTAACTTATCATTATCAGTCTGCCTGACGGGGGGCATTGGTAACTTATCAGTCTGCCTGACAGGGGCATTGGTAACTTATCATTATCAGTCTGCCTGACGGGGCATTGGTAACTTATCGGTCTGCCTGACAGGGTCATTGTTAACTTATCAGTCTGCCTGACAGGGGCATTGGTAACTTATCAGTCTGCCTGACGGGGCATTGGTAACTTATCAGTCTGCCTGACGGGGGCATTGGTAACTTATCAGTCTGCCTGACGGGGTTATTGGTAACTTATCATTATCAGTCTGCCTGACGGGGGCATTGTAACTTAACTTATCGGTCTGCCTGACAGGGTCATTGTTAACTTATCAGTCTGCCTGACAGGGTCATTGGTAACTTATCAGTCTGCCTGACAGGGTCATTGGTAACTTATCAGTCTGCCTGACAGGGTTATTGGTAACTTATCAGTGTGCCTGACGGGGGCATTGGTAACTTATCATTATCAGTCTGCCTGACGGGGGCATTGGTAACTTATCATTATCAGTCTGCCTGACGGGGGCATTGGTAACTTATCAGTCTGCCTGACAGGGTCATTGGTAACTTATCATTATCAGTCTGCCTGACAGGGTTATTGGTAACTTATTGGTCTGCCTGACGGGGGCATTGGTAACTTATCAGTCTGCCTGACGGGGGCATTGGTAACTTATCGGTCTGCCTGACAGGGTCATTGGTAACTTATCAGTCTGCCTGACAGGGTTATTGGTAACTTATCAGTCTGCCTGACTGGGGCATTGGTAACTTATCAGTCTGCCTGACGGGGCATTGGTAACTTATCAGTCTGCCTGACGGGGCATTGGTAACTTATCAGTCTGCCTGACAGGGTTATTGGTAACTTATCATTATCAGTCTGCCTGACGGGGCATTGGTAACTTATTAGTCTGCCTGACGGGGTTATTGGTAACTTATCATTATCAGTCTGCCTGGGGCATTGGTAACTTATCAGTCTGCCTGACGGGGGCATTGGTAATTTATCAGTCTGCCTGACAGGGTCATTGGTAACTTATCAGTCTGCCTGACAGGGTCATTGGTAACTTATCATTATCGGTCTGCCTGACAGGGTCATTGGTAACTTATCATTATCAGTCTGCCTGATAGGGTTATTGGTAATTCATCAGTCTGGCTGACAGGGTTATTGGTAACTTATCAGTCTGCCTGACAGGGTCTTTGGTAACTTATCATTATCGGTCTGCCTGACAGGGTTATTGGTAATTTATCAGTCTGCCTGACAGGGTTATTGGTAACTTATCAGTCTGCCTGACAGGGTTATTTGTAACTTATCATTATCGGTCTGCCTGACAGGGTCATTGGTAATTTATCAGTCTGCCTGACAGGGTCATTGGTAATTTATCAGTCTGCCTGACAGGGTTCTTTAACTTATCAGTCTGCCTGACAGGGTTATTGGTAATTTATCAGTCTGCCTGACAGGGTTATTGGTAACTTATCAGTCTGCCTGACAGGGTTATTGGTAACTTATCAGTCTGCCTGACAGGGTTATTGGTAACTTATCAGTCTGCCTGACAGGGTTATTGGTAACTTATCAGTCTGCCTGACGGGGCATTGGTAACTTATCAGTCTGCCTGACGGGGCATTGGTAACTTATCAGTCTGCCTGACGGGGGCATTGGTAACTTATCAGTCTGCCTGACGGGGCATTGGTAACTTATCAGTCTGCCTGACGGGGGCATTGGTAACTTATCAGTCTGCCTGACGGGGCATTGGTAACTTATCAGTCTGCCTGACGGGGCATTGGTAACTTATCAGTCTGCCTGACAGGGTCATTGGTAACTTATCAGTCTGCCTGACAGGGTCATTGGTAACTTATCAGTCTGCCTGACAGGGTCATTGGTAACTTATCATTATCGGTCTGCCTGACAGGGTTATTGGTAATTTATCAGTCTGTCTGACAGGGTCATTGGTAACTTATCATTATCAGTCTGCCTGACGGGGCATTGGTAACTTATCATTATCAGTCTGCCTGACGGGGGCATTGGTAACTTATCATTATCAGTCTGCCTGGACGGGGCATTGGTAACTTATCATTATCAGTCTGCCTGACAGGGGCATTGGTAACTTATCATTATCAGTCTGCCTGACGGGGCATTGGTAACTTATCAGTCTGCCTGACAGGGGCATTGGTAACTTATCATTATCAGTCTGCCTGACGGGGCATTGGTAACTTATCGGTCTGCCTGACAGGGTCATTGTTAACTTATCAGTCTGCCTGACAGGGTCATTGGTAACTTATCAGTCTGCCTGACGGGGCATTGGTAACTTATCAGTCTGCCTGACGGGGGCATTGGTAACTTATCAGTCTGCCTGACGGGGTCATTGGTAACTTATCAGTCTGCCTGACGGGGGCATTGGTAACTTATCAGTCTGCCTGACGGGGGCATTGGTAACTTATCAGTCTGCCTGACAGGGTCATTGGTAACTTATCAGTCTGCCTGACAGGGTTATTGGTAACTTATCAGTCTGCCTGACAGGGTCATTGGTAACTTATCATTATCGGTCTGCCTGACAGGGTCATTGGTAACTTATCATTATCGGTCTGCCTGACAGGGTTATTGGTAATTTATCAGTCTGCCTGACAGGGTCATTGGTAACTTATCAGTCTGCCTGACAGGGTCATTGGTAACTTATCATTATCGGTCTGCCTGACAGGGTCATTGGTAACTTATCATTATCAGTCTGCCTGATAGGGTTATTGGTAATTCATCAGTCTGGCTGACAGGGTTATTGGTAACTTATCAGTCTGCCTGACAGGGTCTTTGGTAACTTATCATTATCGGTCTGCCTGACAGGGTTATTGGTAATTTATCAGTCTGCCTGACAGGGTTATTGGTAACTTATCAGTCTGCCTGACAGGGTTATTTGTAACTTATCATTATCGGTCTGCCTGACAGGGTCATTGGTAATTTATCAGTCTGCCTGACAGGGTCATTGGTAATTTATCAGTCTGCCTGACAGGGTTCTTTAACTTATCAGTCTGCCTGACAGGGTTATTGGTAATTTATCAGTCTGCCTGACAGGGTTATTGGTAACTTATCAGTCTGCCTGACAGGGTTATTGGTAACTTATCAGTCTGCCTGACAGGGTTATTGGTAACTTATCAGTCTGCCTGACAGGGTTATTGGTAACTTATCAGTCTGCCTGACGGGGCATTGGTAACTTATCAGTCTGCCTGACGGGGCATTGGTAACTTATCAGTCTGCCTGACGGGGCATTGGTAACTTATCAGTCTGCCTGACGCCTGGGGGGCATTGGTAACTTATCAGTCTGCCTGACGGGGCATTGGTAACTTATCAGTCTGCCTGACGGGGCATTGGTAACTTATCAGTCTGCCTGACAGGGTCATTGGTAACTTATCAGTCTGCCTGACAGGGTCATTGGTAACTTATCATTATCGGTCTGCCTGACAGGGTTATTGGTAATTTATCAGTCTGTCTGACAGGGTCATTGGTAACTTATCATTATCAGTCTGCCTGACGGGGGCATTGGTAACTTATCATTATCAGTCTGCCTGACGGGGCATTGGTAACTTATCATTATCAGTCTGCCTGACGGGGCATTGGTAACTTATCATTATCAGTCTGCCTGACAGGGGCATTGGTAACTTATCATTATCAGTCTGCCTGACGGGGCATTGGTAACTTATCAGTCTGCCTGACAGGGGCATTGGTAACTTATCATTATCAGTCTGCCTGACGGGGCATTGGTAACTTATCGGTCTGCCTGACAGGGTCATTGTTAACTTATCAGTCTGCCTGACAGGGTCATTGGTAACTTATCAGTCTGCCTGACGGGGCATTGGTAACTTATCAGTCTGCCTGACGGGGGCATTGGTAACTTATCAGTCTGCCTGACGGGTCATTGGTAACTTATCAGTCTGCCTGACGGGGCATTGGTAACTTATCAGTCTGCCTACGGGGCATTGGTAACTTATCAGTCTGCCTGACGGGGCATTGGTAACTTATCAGTCTGCCTGACAGGGTTATTGGTAACTTATCAGTCTGCCTGACAGGGTCATTGGTAACTTATCATTATCGGTCTGCCTGACAGGGTCATTGGTAACTTATCATTATCGGTCTGCCTGACAGGGTTATTGGTAATTTATCAGTCTGCCTGACAGGGTCATTGGTAACTTATCAGTCTGCCTGACAGGGTCATTGGTAACTTATCATTATCGGTCTGCCTGACAGGGTCATTGGTAACTTATCATTATCAGTCTGCCTGATAGGGTTATTGGTAATTCATCAGTCTGGCTGACAGGGTCATTGGTAACTTATCATTATCGGTCTGCCTGACAGGGTCATTGGTAACTTATCATTATCGGTCTGCCTGACAGGGTTATTGGTAATTTATCAGTCTGCCTGACAGGGTCATTGGTAACTTATCAGTCTGCCTGACAGGGTCATTGGTAACTTATCATTATCGGTCTGCCTGACAGGGTCATTGGTAACTTATCATTATCAGTCTGCCTGATAGGGTTATTGGTAATTCATCAGTCTGGCTGACAGGGTTATTGGTAACTTATCAGTCTGCCTGACAGGGTCTTTGGTAACTTATCATTATCGGTCTGCCTGACAGGGTTATTGGTAATTTATCAGTCTGCCTGACAGGGATATTGGTAACTTATCAGTCTGCCTGACAGGGTTATTTGTAACTTATCATTATCGGTCTGCCTGACAGGGTCATTGGTAATTTATCAGTCTGCCTGACAGGGTCATTGGTAATTTATCAGTCTGCCTGACAGGGTTCTTTAACTTATCAGTCTGCCTGACAGGGTTATTGGTAATTTATCAGTCTGCCTGACAGGGTTATTGGTAACTTATCAGTCTGCCTGACAGGGTTATTGGTAACTTATCAGTCTGCCTGACAGGGTTATTGGTAACTTATCAGTCTGCCTGACAGGGTTATTGGTAACTTATCAGTCTGCCTGCGGGGCATTGGTAACTTATCAGTCTGCCTGACGGGGCATTGGTAACTTATCAGTCTGCCTGACGGGGCATTGGTAACTTATCAGTCTGCCTGACGGGGCATTGGTAACTTATCAGTCTGCCTGACGGGGCATTGGTAACTTATCAGTCTGCCTGACGGGGGCATTGGTAACTTATCAGTCTGCCTGACAGGGTCATTGGTAACTTATCAGTCTGCCTGACAGGGTCATTGGTAACTTATCATTATCGGTCTGCCTGACAGGGTTATTGGTAATTTATCAGTCTGTCTGACAGGGTCATTGGTAACTTATCATTATCAGTCTGCCTGACGGGGGCATTGGTAACTTATCATTATCAGTCTGCCTGACGGGGCATTGGTAACTTATCATTATCAGTCTGCCTGACGGGGCATTGGTAACTTATCATTATCAGTCTGCCTGACAGGGGCATTGGTAACTTATCATTATCAGTCTGCCTGACGGGGGCATTGGTAACTTATCAGTCTGCCTGACAGGGGCATTGGTAACTTATCATTATCAGTCTGCCTGACGGGGCATTGGTAACTTATCGGTCTGCCTGACAGGGTCATTGTTAACTTATCAGTCTGCCTGACAGGGTCATTGGTAACTTATCAGTCTGCCTGACGGGGCATTGGTAACTTATCAGTCTGCCTGACGGGGGCATTGGTAACTTATCAGTCTGCCTGACGGGTCATTGGTAACTTATCAGTCTGCCTGACGGGGCATTGGTAACTTATCAGTCTGCCTGACGGGGGCATTGGTAACTTATCAGTCTGCCTGACGGGGCATTGGTAACTTATCAGTCTGCCTGACAGGGTTATTGGTAACTTATCAGTCTGCCTGACAGGGTCATTGGTAACTTATCATTATCGGTCTGCCTGACAGGGTTATTGGTAATTTATCAGTCTGTCTGACAGGGTCATTGGTAACTTATCATTATCAGTCTGCCTGACAGGGGCATTGGTAACTTATCAGTCTGCCTGACAGGGCATTGGTAACTTATCATTATCAGTCTGCCTGACGGGGGCATTGTAACTTATCATTATCAGTCTGCCTGACGGGGCATTGGTAACTTATCATTATCAGTCTGCCTGACAGGGGCATTGGTAACTTATCATTATCAGTCTCTGACGGGGGCATTGTAACTTATCAGTCTGCCTGACAGGGGCATTGGTAACTTATCATTATCAGTCTGCCTGTCAGGGGCATTGGTAACTTATCATTATCAGTCTGCCTGACGGGGCATTGGTAACTTATCGGTCTGCCTGACAGGGTCATTGTTAACTTATCAGTCTGCCTGACAGGGTCATTGGTAACTTATCAGTCTGCCTGACGGGGCATTGGTAACTTATCAGTCTGCCTGGCGGGGCATTGGTAACTTATCAGTCTGCCTGACAGGGGCATTGGTAACTTATCAGTCTGCCTGACAGGGTTATTGGTAACTTATCATTATCAGTCTGCCTGACGGGGCATTGGTAACTTATCAGTCTGCCTGACAGGGTCATTGGTAACTTATCAGTCTGCCTGACGGGGCATTGGTAACTTATCAGTCTGCCTGACAGGGTCATTGGTAACTTATCAGTCTGCCTGACGGGGTCATTGGTAACTTATCAGTCTGCCTGACGGGGGCATTGGTAACTTATCAGCCTGCCTGACGGGGTCGTGGTAACTTATCAGTCTGCCTGACGGGGCATTGGTAACTTATCAGTCTGCCTGACGGGGCATTGGTAACTTATCAGTCTGCCTGACGGGGGCATTGGTAACTTATCAGTCTGCCTGACGGGGCATTGGTAACTTATCAGTCTGCCTGACAGGGTTATTGGTAACTTATCAGTCTGCCTGACAGGGTCATTGGTAACTTATCATTATCGGTCTGCCTGACAGGGTCATTGGTAACTTATCATTATCGGTCTGCCTGACAGGGTTATTGGTAATTTATCAGTCTGTCTGACAGGGTCATTGGTAACTTATCATTATCAGTCTGCCTGACGGGGGCATTGGTAACTTATCAGTCTGCCTGACAGGGGCATTGGTAACTTATCATTATCAGTCTGCCTGACAGGGGCATTGGTAACTTATCATTATCAGTCTGCCTGACAGGGGCATTGGTAACTTATCAGTCTGCCTGACAGGGGCATTGGTAACTTATCATTATCAGTCTGCCTGACGGGGGCATTGGTAACTTATCAGTCTGCCTGACAGGGGCATTGGTAACTTATCATTATCAGTCTGCCTGACGGGGGCATTGGTAACTTATCGGTCTGCCTGACAGGGTCATTGTTAACTTATCAGTCTGCCTGACAGGGTCATTGGTAACGTATCATTATCAGTCTGCCTGACGGGGGCATTGGTAACTTATCAGTCTGCCTGACGGGGTCATTGGTAACTTATCAGTCTGCCTGTGGGGGCATTGGTAACTTATCAGTCTGCCTGACGGGGGCATTGGTAACTTATCATTATCAGTCTGCCTGACGGGGCATTGGTAACTTATTCAGTCTGCCTGGGGGCATTGGTAACTTATCATTATCAGTCTGCCTGACGGGGGCATTGGTAACTTATCAGTCTGCCTGACGGGGCATTGGTAACTTATCAGTCTGCCTGACAGGGTCATTGGTAACTTATCAGTCTGCCTGACAGGGTCATTGGTAACTTATCAGTCTGCCTGACGGGTCATTGGTAACTTATCAGTCTGCCTGACGGGTCATTGGTTATCAGTCTGCCTGACGGGGGCATTGGTAACTTATCAACAGGGGCATTGGTAACTTATCAGTCTGCCTGACGGGGCATTGGTAATTTATCAGTCTGCCTGACAGGGTCATTGGTAACTTATCAGTCTGCCTGACAGGGTCATTGGTAACTTATCATTATCGGTCTCTGCAGGGTCTGGTAACTTATCAGGGCCTGACATTGGTAATTTATCAGTCTGCCTGACAGGGTCATTGGTAACTTATCAGTCTGCCTGACAGGGTCATTGGTAACTTATCATTATCGGTCTGCCTGACAGGGTCATTGGTAACTTATCATTATCAGTCTGCCTGATAGGGTTATTGGTAATTCATCAGTCTGGCTGACAGGGTTATTGGTAACTTATCAGTCTGCCTGACAGGGTCTTTGGTAACTTATCATTATCGGTCTGCCTGACAGGGTTATTGGTAATTTATCAGTCTGCCTGACAGGGTTATTGGTAACTTATCAGTCTGCCTGACAGGGTTATTTGTAACTTATCATTATCGGTCTGCCTGACAGGGTCATTGGTAATTTATCAGTCTGCCTGACAGGGTCATTGGTAATTTATCAGTCTGCCTGACAGGGTTCTTTAACTTATCAGTCTGCCTGACAGGGTTATTGGTAATTTATCAGTCTGCCTGACAGGGTTATTGGTAACTTATCAGTCTGCCTGACAGGGTTATTGGTAACTTATCAGTCTGCCTGACAGGGTTATTGGTAACTTATCAGTCTGCCTGACAGGGTTATTGGTAACTTATCAGTCTGCCTGACGGGGGCATTGGTAACTTATCAGTCTGCCTGACGGGGGCATTGGTAACTTATCAGTCTGCCTGACGGGGGCATTGGTAACTTATCAGTCTGCCTGACTGGGGCATTGGTAACTTATCAGTCTGCCTGACGGGGGCATTGGTAACTTATCAGTCTGCCTGACGGGGGCATTGGTAACTTATCAGTCTGCCTGACGGGGCATTGGTAACTTATCAGTCTGCCTGACGGGGGCATTGGTAACTTATCAGTCTGCCTGACAGGGTCATTGGTAACTTATCAGTCTGCCTGACAGGGTCATTGGTAACTTATCATTATCAGTCTGCCTGACAGGGTTATTGGTAACTTATCAGTCTGCCTGACGGGGGCATTGGTATCATTATCAGTCTGCCTGACGGGGCATTGGTAACTTATCATTATCAGTCTGCCTGACGGGGCATTGGTAACTTATCATTATCAGTCTGCCTGACGGGGCATTGGTAACTTATCATTATCAGTCTGCCTGACAGGGGCATTGGTAACTTATCATTATCAGTCTGCCTGACGGGGCATTGGTAACTTATCAGTCTGCCTGACAGGGGCATTGGTAACTTATCATTATCAGTCTGCCTGACGGGGCATTGGTAACTTATCGGTCTGCCTGACAGGGTCATTGTTAACTTATCAGTCTGCCTGACAGGGTCATTGGTAACTTATCAGTCTGCCTGACGGGGCATTGGTAACTTATCAGTCTGCCTGACGGGGCATTGGTAACTTATCAGTCTGCCTGACGGGGCATTGGTAACTTATCATTGGTAACTTATCAGTCTGCCTGACAGGGTCATTGGTAACTTATCAGTCTGCCTGACGGGGCATTGGTAACTTATCAGTCTGCCTGACGGGGGCATTGGTAACTTATCAGTCTGCCTGACAGGGGCATTGGTAACTTATCAGTCTGCCTGACGGGGGCATTGGTAACTTATCAGTCTGCCTGACAGGGGCATTGGTAACTTATCAGTCTGCCTGACGGGGCATTGGTAACTTATCAGTCTGCCTGACAGGGCATTGGTAACTTATTAGTCTGCCTGACGGGGTTATTGGTAACTTATCATTATCAGTCTGCCTGACGGGGCATTGGTAACTTATCAGTCTGCCTGACGGGGGCATTGGTAACTTATCAGTCTGCCTGACGGGGTGGTAACTTATCAGTCTGCCTTATCATTGGTAACTTATCAGTCTGCCTGACAGGGTCATTGGTAACTTATCAGTCTGCCTGACGGGGGCATTGGTAACTTATCAGTCTGCCTGACAGGGTCATTGGTAACTTATCAGTCTGCCTGACAGGGTTCATTGGTAACTTATCATTATCGGTCTGCCTGACAGGGTCATTGGTAACTTATCATTATCGGTCTGCCTGACAGGGTTATTGGTAATTTATCAGTCTGCCTGACAGGGTCATTGGTAACTTATCAGTCTGCCTGACAGGGTCATTGGTAACTTATCATTATCGGTCTGCCTGACAGGGTCATTGGTAACTTATCATTATCAGTCTGCCTGATAGGGTTATTGGTAATTCATCAGTCTGGCTGACAGGGTTATTGGTAACTTATCAGTCTGCCTGACAGGGTCTTTGGTAACTTATCATTATCGGTCTGCCTGACAGGGTTATTGGTAATTTATCAGTCTGCCTGACAGGGTTATTGGTAACTTATCAGTCTGCCTGACAGGGTTATTTGTAACTTATCATTATCGGTCTGCCTGACAGGGTCATTGGTAATTTATCAGTCTGCCTGACAGGGTCATTGGTAATTTATCAGTCTGCCTGACAGGGTTCTTTAACTTATCAGTCTGCCTGACAGGGTTCTTTCAGTCTGCCTGACAGGGTTATTGGTAATTTATCAGTCTGCCTGACAGGGTTATTGGTAATTTATCAGTCTGCCTGACAGGGTTATTGGTAACTTATCAGTCTGCCTGACAGGGTTATTGGTAACTTATCAGTCTGCCTGACAGGGTTATTGGTAACTTATCAGTCTGCCTGACAGGGTTATTGGTAACTTATCAGTCTGCCTTACGGGGCATTGGTAACTTATCAGTCTGCCTGACGGGGCATTGGTAACTTATCAGTCTGCCTGGACGGGGGCATTGGTAACTTATCAGTCTGCCTGACGGGGGGCATTGGTAACTTATCAGTCTGCCTGACGGGGCATTGGTAACTTATCAGTCTGCCTGACGGGGCATTGGTAACTTATCAGTCTGCCTGACGGGGGCATTGGTAACTTATCAGTCTGCCTGACGGGGGCATTGGTAACTTATCGGTCTGCCTGACAGGGTTATTGGTAACTTATCATTATCGGTCTGCCTGACAGGGTTATTGGTAACTTATCAGTCTGTCTGACAGGGTCTTTGGTAACTTATCATTATCGGTCTGCCTGACAGGGTTATTGGTAACTTATCAGTCTGTCTGACAGGGTCATTGGTAACTTATCATTATCAGTCTGCCTGACAGGGTTATTGGTAACTTATCCTTATCGGTCTGCCTGACAGGGTCATTGGTAACTTATCAGTCTGCCTGACGGGGGCATTGGTAACTTATCAGTCTGCCTGACGGGGGCATTGGTAACTTATCGGTCTGCCTGACAGGGTTATTGGTAACTTATCATTATCAGTCTGCCTGACGGGGCATTGGTAACTTATCAGTCGGCCTGACAGGGCATTGGTAACTTATCAGTCTGCCTGACGGGGTCATTGGTAACTTATCAGTCTGCCTGGACAGGGGCATTGGTAACTTATCAGTCTGCCTGACGGGTCATTGGTAACTTATCAGTCTGCCTGGGGCATTGGTAACTTATCAGTCTGCCTGACAGGGTCTTTGGTAACTTATCATTATCGGTCTGCCTGACAGGGTTATTGGTAATTTATCAGTCTGCCTGACAGGGTTATTGGTAACTTATCAGTCTGCCTGACAGGGTTATTTGTAACTTATCATTATCGGTCTGCCTGACAGGGTCATTGGTAATTTATCAGTCTGCCTGACAGGGTCATTGGTAATTTATCAGTCTGCCTGACAGGGTTCTTTAACTTATCAGTCTGCCTGACAGGGTTATTGGTAACTTATCATTATCAGTCTGCCTGACAGGGTTATTGGTAATTTATCAGTCTGCCTGACAGGGTTATTGGTAATTTATCAGTCTGCCTGACAGGGTTATTGGTAACTTATCAGTCTGCCTGACAGGGTTATTGGTAACTTATCAGTCTGCCTGACAGGGTTATTGGTAACGTATCATTATCAGTCTGCCTGACGGGGTCATTGGTAACTTATCAGTCTGCCTGACGGGGTTATTGGTAACTTATCATTATCAGTCTGCCTGACGGGGGCATTGGTAACTTATCATTATCAGTCTGCCTGACGGGGTTATTGGTAACTTATCAGTCTGCCTGACAGGGTCATTGGTAACTTATCATTATCAGTCTGCCTGACGGGGGCATTGGTAACTTATCATTATCAGTCTGCCTGACGGGGGCATTGGTAACTTATCAGTCTGCCTGACGGGGTTATTGGTAACTTATCAGTCTGCCTGACTGGGGCATTGGTAACTTATCAGTCTGCCTGACGGGGTTATTGGTAACTTATCAGTCTGCCTGATGGGGGCATTGGTAACTTATCAGTCTGCCTGACGGGGGCATTGGTAACTTATCAGTCTGCCTGACGGGGTCATTGGTAACTTATCAGTCTGCCTGACGGGGTCATTGGTAACTTATCAGTCTGCCTGACGGGGGCATTGGTAACTTATCAGTCTGCCTGACGGGGTCATTGGTAACTTATCAGCCACGGGGGCATTGGTTACTTATCAGTCTGCCTGACGGGGCATTGGTAACTTATCAGTCTGCCTGACGGGGCATTGGTAACTTATCAGTCTGCCTGACGGTGGCATTGGTAACTTATCAGTCTGCCTGACGGTGGCATTGGTAACTTATCAGTCTGCCTGACAGGGTCATTGGTAACTTATCATTATCGGTCTGCCTGACAGGGTCATTGGTAACTTATCATTATCGGTCTGCCTGACAGGGTTATTGGTAATTTATCAGTCTGCCTGACAGGGTCATTGGTAACTTATCAGTCTGCCTGACAGGGTCATTGGTAACTTATCATTATCGGTCTGCCTGACAGGGTCATTGGTAACTTATCATTATCAGTCTGCCTGATAGGGTTATTGGTAATTCATCAGTCTGGCTGACAGGGTTATTGGTAACTTATCAGTCTGCCTGACAGGGTCTTTGGTAACTTATCATTATCGGTCTGCCTGACAGGGTTATTGGTAATTTATCAGTCTGCCTGACAGGGTTATTGGTAACTTATCAGTCTGCCTGACAGGGTTATTTGTAACTTATCATTATCGGTCTGCCTGACAGGGTCATTGGTAATTTATCAGTCTGCCTGACAGGGTCATTGGTAATTTATCAGTCTGCCTGACAGGGTTCTTTAACTTATCAGTCTGCCTGACAGGGTTATTGGTAACTTATCATTATCAGTCTGCCTGACAGGGTTATTGGTAATTTATCAGTCTGCCTGACAGGGTTATTGGTAATTTATCAGTCTGCCTGACGGGGGCATTGGTAACTTATCAGTCTGCCTGACGGGGCATTGGTAACTTATCAGTCTGCCTGGCGGGGGCATTGGTAACTTATCAGTCTGCCTGGCGGGGGCATTGGTAACTTATCAGTCTGCCTGACGGGGCATTGGTAACTTATCAGTCTGCCTGGACGGGGCATTGGTAACTTATCAGTCTGCCTGGACGGGGTTATTGGTAACTTATCATTATCAGTCTGCCTGGGGGGCATTGGTAACTTATCAGTCTGCCTGACGGGGCATTGGTAACTTATCAGTCTGCCTGGACGGGGCATTGGTAACTTATCAGTCTGCCTGACGGGTTATTGGTAACTTATCATTATCAGTCTGCCTGACGGGGGCATTGGTAACTTATCAGTCGGCCTGACGGGGCATTGGTAACTTATCAGTCTGCCTGACGGGGTCATTGGTAACTTATCAGTCTGCCTGACGGGGGCATTGGTAACTTATCAGTCTGCCTGACGGGTCATTGGTAACTTATCAGTCTGCCTGACGGGGCATTGGTAACTTATCAGTCTGCCTGACAGGGTCTTTGGTAACTTATCATTATCGGTCTGCCTGACAGGGTTATTGGTAATTTATCAGTCTGCCTGACAGGGTTATTGGTAACTTATCAGTCTGCCTGACAGGGTTATTTGTAACTTATCATTATCGGTCTGCCTGACAGGGTCATTGGTAATTTATCAGTCTGCCTGACAGGGTCATTGGTAATTTATCAGTCTGCCTGACAGGGTTCTTTAACTTATCAGTCTGCCTGACAGGGTTATTGGTAACTTATCATTATCAGTCTGCCTGACAGGGTTATTGGTAATTTATCAGTCTGCCTGACAGGGTTATTGGTAATTTATCAGTCTGCCTGACAGGGTTATTGGTAACTTATCAGTCTGCCTGACAGGGTTATTGGTAACTTATCAGTCTGCCTGACAGGGTTATTGGTAACTTATCAGTCTGCCTGACAGGGTTATTGGTAACTTATCAGTCTGCCTGACAGGGTTATTGGTAACTTATCATTATCAGTCTGCCTGACGGGGCATTGGTAACTTATCATTATCAGTCTGCCTGACGGGGTTATTGGTAACTTATCGGTCTGCCTGACAGGGTCATTGGTAACTTATCATTATCAGTCTGCCTGACGGGGCATTGGTAACTTATCATTATCAGTCTGCCTGACGGGGCATTGGTAACTTATCAGTCTGCCTGACGGGGTTATTGGTAACTTATCAGTCTGCCTGACTGGGGCATTGGTAACTTATCAGTCTGCCTGACTGGGGCATTGGTAACTTATCAGTCTGCCTGACGGGGTTATTGGTAATTTAACAGTCTGCCTGATGGGGGCATTGGTAACTTATCAGTCTGCCTGACGGGGGCATTGGTAACTTATCAGTCTGCCTGGCCGGGGTCATTGGTAACTTATCAGTCTGCCTGACGGGGTCATTGGTAACTTATCAGTCTGCCTGACGGGGTCGTGGTAACTTATCAGTCTGCCTGACGGGGTCATTGGTAACTTATCAGCCTGCCTGACGGGGGCATTGGTAACTTATCAGTCTGCCTGACGGGGCATTGGTAACTTATCAGTCTGCCTGACAGGGGGCATTGGTAACTTATCAGTCTGCCTGACGGGGCATTGGTAACTTATCAGTCTGCCTGACGGTGGCATTGGTAACTTATCAGTCTGCCTGACGGTGGCATTGGTAACTTATCAGTCTGCCTGACAGGGTCATTGGTAACTTATCATTATCGGTCTGCCTGACAGGGTCATTGGTAACTTATCATTATCGGTCTGCCTGACAGGGTTATTGGTAATTTATCAGTCTGCCTGACAGGGTCATTGGTAACTTATCAGTCTGCCTGACAGGGTCATTGGTAACTTATCATTATCGGTCTGCCTGACAGGGTCATTGGTAACTTATCATTATCAGTCTGCCTGATAGGGTTATTGGTAATTCATCAGTCTGGCTGACAGGGTTATTGGTAACTTATCAGTCTGCCTGACAGGGTCTTTGTAACTTATCATTATCGGTCTGCCTGACAGGGTTATTGGTAATTTATCAGTCTGCCTGACAGGGTTATTGGTAACTTATCAGTCTGCCTGACAGGGTTATTTGTAACTTATCATTATCGGTCTGCCTGACAGGGTCATTGGTAATTTATCAATCTGCCTGACAGGGTCATTGGTAATTTATCAGTCTGCCTGACAGGGTTCTTTAACTTATCAGTCTGCCTGACAGGGTTATTGGTAACTTATCATTATCAGTCTGCCTGACAGGGTTATTGGTAATTTATCAGTCTGCCTGACAGGGTTATTGGTAATTTATCAGTCTGCCTGACAGGGTTATTGGTAACTTATCAGTCTGCCTGACAGGGTTATTGGTAACTTATCAGTCTGCCTGACTGGGGCATTGGTAACTTATCAGTCTGCCTGACGGGGTTATTGGTAACTTATCAGTCTGCCTGACGGGGGCATTGGTAACTTATCAGTCTGCCTGACGGGGGCATTGGTAACTTATCAGTCTGCCTGACGGGGGCATTGGTAACTTATCAGTCTGCCTGACGGGGTCATTGGTAACTTATCAGTCTGCCTGACCGGGGGCATTGGTAACTTATCAGTCTGCCTGACGGGGGCATTGGTAACTTATCAGTCTGCCTGACGGGGGCATTGGTAACTTATCAGTCTGCCTGACAGGGTCATTGGTAACTTATCAGTCTGCCTGACAGGGTCATTGGTAACTTATCATTATCGGTCTGCCTGACAGGGTTATTGGTAATTTATCAGTCTGTCTGACAGGGTCATTGGTAACTTATCATTATCAGTCTGCCTGACGGGGCATTGGTAACTTATCATTATCAGTCTGCCTGACAGGGGCATTGGTAACTTATCATTATCAGTCTGCCTGACGGGGCATTGGTAACTTATCATTATCAGTCTGCCTGACAGGGGCATTGGTAACTTATCATTATCAGTCTGCCTGACGGGGGCATTGGTAACTTATCAGTCTGCCTGACAGGGGCATTGGTAACTTATCATTATCAGTCTGCCTGACGGGGCATTGGTAACTTATCGGTCTGCCTGACAGGGTCATTGTTAACTTATCAGTCTGCCTGACGGGGCATTGGTAACTTATCAGTCTGCCTGACGGGGCATTGGTAACTTATCAGTCTGCCTGACGGGGCATTGGTAATTTATCAGTCTGCCTGACGGGGTTATTGGTAAATTTATCATTATCAGTCTGCCTGACGGGGGCATTGGTAACTTATCGGTCTGCCTGACAGGGTCATTGTTAACTTATCAGTCTGCCTGACAGGGTCATTGGTAACTTATCAGTCTGCCTGACGGGGCATTGGTAACTTATCATTCTGCCTGACGGGGCATTGGTAACTTATCAGTCTGCCTGACGGGGTCATTGGTAACTTATCAGTCTGCCTGACGGGTCATTGGTAACTTATCAGTCTGCCTGGCCGGGGCATTGGTAACTTATCAGTCTGCCTGACGGGGGCATTGGTAACTTATCAGTCTGCCTGACGGGGGCATTGGTAACTTATCAGTCTGCCTGACAGGGTCATTGGTAACTTATCATTATCGGTCTGCCTGACAGGGTCATTGGTAACTTATCATTATCGGTCTGCCTGACAGGGTTATTGTAATTTATCAGTCTGCCTGACAGGGTCATTGGTAACTTATCAGTCTGCCTGACAGGGTCATTGGTAACTTATCATTATCGGTCTGCCTGACAGGGTCATTGGTAACTTATCATTATCAGTCTGCCTGACAGGGTTATTGGTAATTTATCAGTCTGCCTGACAGGGTCATTGGTAACTTATCAGTCTGCCTGACAGGGTCATTGGTAACTTATCATTATCGGTCTGCCTGACAGGGTTATTGGTAATTTATCAGTCTGCCTGACAGGGTTATTGGTAACTTATCAGTCTGCCTGACAGGGTTATTGGTAACTTATCATTATTGGTCTGCCTGACAGGGTCATTGGTAATTTATCAGTCTGCCTGACAGGGTCATTGGTAATTTATCAGTCTGCCTGACAGGGTTATTGGTAACTTATCATTATCAGTCTGCCTGACAGGGTTATTGGTAATTTATCAGTCTGCCTGACAGGGTTATTGGTAATTATCAGTCTGCCTGACAGGGTTATTGGTAACTTATCAGTCTGCCTGACAGGGTTATTGGTAACTTATCAGTCTGCCTGACAGGGTTATTGGTAACTTATCAGTCTGCCTGACAGGGTTATTGGTAACTTATCAGTCTGCCTGACAGGGTTATTGGTAACTTATCAGTCTGCCTGACAGGGTTATTGGTAACTTATCAGTCTGCCTGACAGGGTTATTGGTAACTTATCAGTCTGCCTGACAGGGTTATTGGTAACTTATCATTATCGGTCTGCCTGACAGGGTTATTGGTAACTTATCATTATCGGTCTGCCTGACAGGGTTATTGGTAACTTATCAGTCTGCCTGACAGGGTCATTGGTAATTTATCAGTCTGCCTGACAGGGTCATTGGTAATTTATCAGTCTGCCTGACAGGGTCATTGGTAATTTATCAGTCTGCCTGACAGGGTCATTGGTAATTTATCAGTCTGCCTGACAGGGTTCTTGGTAATTTATCAGTCTGCCTGACAGGGTTCTTGGTAATTTATCAGTCTGCCTGACAGGGTTCTTGGTAACTTATCAATCTGCCTGACAGGGTTCTTGGTAACTCATCAGTCTGCCTGACAGGGTTATTGGTAATTATCAGTCTGCCTGACGGGGTCATTGGTAACTTATTATCGGTCTGCCTGACAGGGTCATTGGTAACTTATCAGTCTGCCTGACAGGGTTATTGGTAATTATCAGTCTGCCTGACAGGGTTATTGGTAATTATCAGTCTGCCTGACAGGGTTATTGGTAACTTATCATTACCATCTCCCCTGCAGTCCCAGAGAGAAGACCCATCTCCCCTGCAGTCCCAGAGAGAAGACCCATCTCCCCTGCAGTCCCAGAGAGAAGACCCATCTCCCCTGCAGTCCCAGAGAGAAGACCCATCTCCCCTGCAGTCCCAGAGAGAAGACCCATCTCCCCTGCAGTCCCAGAGAGAAGACCCATCTCCCCTGCAGTCCCAGAGAGAAGACCCATCTCCCCTGCAGTCCCAGAGAGAAGACCCATCTCCCCTGCAGTCCCAGAGAGAAGACCCGTCTCCCCTGCAGTCCCAGAGAGAAGACCCGTCTCCCCTGCAGTCCCAGAGAGAAGACCCGTCTCCCCTGCAGTCCCAGAGAGAAGACCCGTCTCCCCTGCAGTCCCAGAGAGAAGACCCGTCTCCCCTGCAGTCCTGACGGTATCCCAGAGTTCCACCAGGTAAGGAGAAGACCCAGATCTGTTAACCACCAAGCTGTGGGTTTGGCCCGTCTCTCCTCTGAGACTCTACTACTTCGCTTTTAGAAATATATTCTGATACTTCTTGTTGTTCTGCTGCAGAGGCTGGACATTTATATTCCACTGTGTTCTTCAAACCGCACAACTGTCATTTAGGTTCCCCATCAGCCTGATCTATAACCAGCAGACTATAACCAGCAGAGACTTCATCATTTAGGTTCCCCCATCAGCCTGATCTATAACCAGCAGACTGTAGACTTCATCATTTAGGTTCCCCATTGATCTATAACCAGCAGACTGTAGACTTCATCATTTAGGTTACCCATCAGCCTGATCTATAACCAGCAGACTGTAGACTTCATCATTTAGGTTACCCATCAGCCTGTTGTCCTGATCTATAACCAGCAGACTGTAGACTTCATCATTTAGGTTCCCCATCAGCCTGATCTATAACCAGCAGACTGTAGACTTCATCATTTAGGTTACCCATCAGCCTGATCTATAACCAGCAGACTGTAGACTTCATCATTTAGGTTACCCATCAGCCTGTTGTCCTGATCTATAACCAGCAGACTGTAGACTTCATCATTTAGGTTACCCATCAGCCTGATCTATAACCAGCAGACTGTAGACTTCATCATTTAGGTTACCCATCAGCCTGTTGTCCTGATCTATAACCAGCAGACTGTAGACTTCATCATTTAGGTTACCCATCAGCCTGTTGTCCTGATCTATAACCAGCAGACTGTAGACTTCATCATTTAGGTTACCCATCAGCCTGATCTATAACCAGCAGACTGTAGACTTCATCATTTAGGTTACCCATCAGCCTGTTATCCTGATCTATAACCAGCAGACTGTAGACTTCATCATTTAGGTTCCCCATCAGCCTGATCTATAACCAGCAGACTGTAGACTTCATCATTTAGGTTCCCCATCAGCCTGATCTATAACCAGCAGACTGTAGACTTCATCATTTAGGTTACCCATCAGCCTGTTGTCCTGATCTATAACCAGCAGACTGTAGACTTCATCATTTAGGTTCCCCATCAGCCTGATCTATAACCAGCAGACTGTAGACTTCATCATTTAGGTTACCCATCAGCCTGATCTATAACCAGTAGACTGTAGACTTCATCATTTAGGTTACCCATCAGCCTGATCTATAACCAGCAGACTGTAGACTTCATCATTTAGGTTACCCATCAGCCTGTTGTCCTGATCTATAACCAGCAGACTGTAGACTTCATCATTTAGGTTACCCATCAGCCTGATCTATAACCAGCAGACTGTAGACTTCATCATTTAGGTTACCCATCAGCCTGTTGTCCTGATCTATAACCAGCAGACTGTAGACTTCATCATTTAGGTTCCCCATCAGCCTGTTGTCCTGATCTATAACCAGCAGACTGTAGACTTCATCATTTAGGTTACCCATCAGCCTGATCTATAACCAGCAGACTGTAGACTTCATCATTTAGGTTACCCATCAGCCTGATCTATAACCAGCAGACTGTAGACTTCATCATTTAGGTTACCCCATCAGCCTGATCTATAACCAGCAGACTGTAGACTTCATCATTTAGGTTCCCCATCAGCCTGATCTATAACCAGCAGACTGTAGACTTCATCATTTAGGTTACCCATCAGCCTGATCTATAACCAGCAGACTGTAGACTTCATCATTTAGGTTACCCATCAGCCTGATCTATAACCAGCAGACTGTAGACTTCATCATTTAGGTTACCCATCAGCCTGATCTATAACCAGCAGACTGTAGACTTCATCATTTAGGTTACCCATCAGCCTGATCTATAACCAGCAGACTGTAGACTTCATCATTTAGGTTACCCATCAGCCTGATCTATAACCAGCAGACTGTAGACTTCATCATTTAGGTTACCCATCAGCCTGATCTATAACCAGCAGACTGTAGACTTCATCATTTAGGTTCCCCATCAGCCTGTTGTCCTGATCTATAACCAGCAGACTGTAGACTTCATCATTTAGGTTCCCCATCAGCCTGTTGTCCTGATCTATAACCAGCAGACTGTAGACTTCATCATTTAGGTTACCCATCAGCCTGATCTATAACCAGCAGACTGTAGACTTCATCATTTAGGTTACCCATCAGCCTGTTGTCCTGATCTATAACCAGCAGAAGGTCACTGGGCCTCTTAGCTGAACGGTTTGAGAGACTGGGCCTCTTAGCTGAACGGTGTGAGAGACTGGGCCTCTTAGCTGAACGGTGTGAGAGACTGGGCCTCTTAGCTAAACGGTGTGAGAGACTGGGCCTCTTAGCTGAAGGGTGTGAGAGACTGGGCCTCTTAGCTGAAGGGTGTGAGAGACTGGGCCTCTTAGCTGAAGGGTGAGAGACTGGGCCTCTTAGCTGAAGGGTGTGAGAGACTGGGCCTCTTAGCTGAAGGGTGTGAGAGACTGGGCCTCTTAGCTGAAGGGTGTGAGAGACTGGGCCTCTTAGCTGAAGTGTGAGAGACTGGGCCTCTTAGCTGAAGGGTGTGAGAGACTGGGCCTCTTAGCTGAAGGGTGTGAGAGACCGGGCCTCTTAGCTGAAGGGTGTGGAGCCGGGCCTCTTAGCTGAAGGGTGTGAGAGACCGGGCCTCTTAGCTGAAGGGTGTGAGAGACCGGGCCTCTTAGCTGAAGGGTGTGAGAGACCGGGCCTCTTAGCTGAAGGGTGTGAGAGACTGAGCCTCTTAGCTGAAGGGTGTGAGAGACTGGGCCTCTTAGCTGAAGGGTGTGAGAGACTGGGCCTCTTAGCTGAAGGGTGTGAGAGACTGGGCCTCTTAGCTGAAGGGTGTGAGAGACTGGGCCTCTTAGCTGAAGGGTGTGAGAGACTGGGCCTCTTAGCTGAAGGGTGTGAGAGACTGGGCCTCTTAGCTGAAGGGTGTGAGAGACTGGGCCTCTTAGCTGAAGGGTGTGAGAGACTGGGCCTCTTAGCTGAAGGGTGTGAGAGACTGGGCCTCTTAGCTGAAGGGTGTGAGAGACTGGGCCTCTTAGCTGAAGGGTGTGAGAGACTGGGCCTCTTAGCTGAAGGGTGTGAGAGACTGGGCCTCTTAGCTGAAGGGTGTGAGAGACTGGGCCTCTTAGCTGAAGGGTGTGAGAGACTGGGCCTCTTAGCTGAAGGGTGTGAGAGACTGGGCCTCTTAGCTGAAGGGTGTGAGAGACTGGGCCTCTTAGCTCAAGGGTGTGAGAGACTGGGCCTCTTAGCTCAAGGGTGTGAGAGACTGGGCCTCTTAGCTCAAGGGTGTGAGAGACTGGGCCTCTTAGCTCAAGGGTGTGAGAGACTGGGCCTCTTAGCTCAAGGGTGTGAGAGACTGGGCCTCTTAGCTCAAGGGTGTGAGAGACTGGGCCTCTTAGCTCAAGGGTGAGAGACTGGGCCTCTTAGCTCAAGGGTGTGAGAGACTGGGCCTCTTAGCTCAAGGGTGTGAGAGACTGGGCCTCTTAGCTCAAGGGTGTGAGAGACTGGGCCTCTTAGCTCAAGGGTGTGAGAGACTGGGCCTCTTAGCTCAAGGGTGTGAGAGACTGGGCCTCTTAGCTCAAGGGTGTGAGAGACTGGGCCTCTTAGCTCAAGGGTGTGAGAGACTGGGCCTCTTAGCTCAAGGGTGTGAGAGACTGGGCCTCTTAGCTGAAGGGTGTGAGAGACTGGGCCTCTTAGCTGAAGGGTGTGAGAGACTGGGACACTGGGCCTCTTAGCTGAAGGGTGTGAGAGACCGGGCCTCTTAGCTGAAGGGTGTGAGAGACCGGGCCTCTTAGCTGAAGGGTGTGAGAGACCGGGACACTGGGCCTCTTAGCTGAAGGGTGTGAGAGACCGGGACACTGACATCAAAACACCGGCTAGCGGAGGGTAACTGCCAACACACTACCTTCCACTGCATCTTTTGGTTGATTGTTAGTTGTCTCATAAACAGATATATTTATAGTGTTAGAGAGGGTATCGTTCTCATAGATCCATCCCTGTTGTGTGGGAGGAGCTGGGGAGGAGTACAGCCGCTCTGGTGACTGGTGTAACAAGGAGCTGGGGAGGAGTACAGCTGCTCTAGTGACTGGTGTAACAAGGAGCTGGGGAGGACAAGGAGCTGGGGAGGAGTACAGCTGCTCTAGTGACTGGTGTAACAAGGAGCTGGGGAGGAGTACAGCTGCTCTAGTGACTGGTGTAACAAGGAGCTGGGGAGGAGTACAGCTGCTCTAGTGACTGGTGTAACAAGGAGCTGGGGAGGAGTACAGCTGCTCTAGTGACTGGTGTAACAAGGAGCTGGGGAGGAGTACAGCTGCTCTAGTGACTGGTGTAACAAGCTGGGGAGCTGGGGAGGAGTACAGCTGCTCTAGTGACTGGTGTAACAAGGAGCTGGGGAGGAGTACAGCTGCTCTAGTGACTGGTGTAACAAGGAGCTGGGGAGGAGTACACAGTGACTGGTGTAACAAGGAGCTGGGGAGGATTACAGCTGCTCTAGTGACTGGTGTAACAAGGAGCTGGGGAGGAGTACAGCTGCTCTAGTGACTAACAAGGAGCTGGGGAGGATTACACTCTAGTGACTGGTGTAACAAGGAGCTGGGGAGGATTACAGCTGCTCTAGTGACTGGTGTAACAAGGAGCTGGGGAGGAGTACAGCTGCTCTAGTGACTGGTGTAACAAGGAGCTGGGGAGGATTACAGCTGCTCTAGTGACTGGTGTAACAAGGAGCTGGGGAGGAGTACAGCCGCTCTAGTGACTGGTGTAACAAGGAGCTGGGGAGGAGTACAGCTGCTCTAGTGACTGGTGTAACAAGGAGCTGGGGAGGAGTACAGCTGCTCTAGTGACTGGTGTAACAAGGAGCTGGGGAGGACAAGGAGCTGGGGAGGATTACAGCTGCTCTAGTGACTGGTGTAACAAGGAGCTGGGGAGGAGTACAGCCGCTCTAGTGACTGGTGTAACAAGGAGCTGGGGAGGACAAGGAGCTGGGGAGGATTACAGCTGCTCTAGTGACTGGTGTAACAAGGAGCTGGGGAGGACAAGGAGCTGGGGAGGACAAGGAGCTGGGGAGGTATTATAATTTTTTGCATACAATTTTAATAATTCACTATATTTAGATTTTACTGGACTGATGGTGCATCTGATAGCCAGTCTCAGCGGAGGGACAGAGCAGCAGACAGGGTCCGCCTCTCAACATCCCTCCATTCTCCCTTTCCTCCAATGACTCTGGCCATGTTAGGGTCCGCCCCTCAACATCCCTCCATTCTCCCTTTCCACCAATGACGCTGGCTATGTTAAGGTCCGCCTCTCAACATCCCTCCATTCTCCCTTTCCTCCAATGACTCTGGCCATGTTAGGGTCCGCCTCTCAACATCCCTCCATTCTCCCTTTCCACCAATGACGCTGGCTATGTTAAGGTCCGCCTCTCAACATCCCTCCATTCTCCCTTTCCACCAATGACGCTGGCCATGTTAAGGTCCGCCTCTCAACATCCCTCCATTCTCCCTTTCCACCAATGACGCTGGCAATGTTAGGGTCCGCCTCTCAACATCCCTCCATTCTCCCTTTCCACCAATGACGCTGGCTATGTTAAGGTCCGCCTCTCAACATCCCTCCATTCTCCCTTTCCACCAATGACGCTGGCCATGTTAAGGTCCGCCTCTCAACATCCCTCCATTCTCCCTTTCCACCAATGACGCTGGCAATGTTAGGGTCCGCCTCTCAACATCCCTCCATTCTCCCTTTCCACCAATGACGCTGGCTATGTTAAGGTCCGCCTCTCAACATCCCTCCATTCTCCCTTTCCACCAATGACGCTGGCCATGTTAAGGTCCGCCTCTCAACATCCCTCCATTCTCCCTTTCCACCAATGACGCTGGCAATGTTAGGGTCCGCCTCTCAACATCCCTCCATTCTCCCTTTCCACCAATGACGCTGGCCATGTTAGGGTCCGCCCCTCAACATCCCTCCATTCTCCCTTTCCACCAATGATAAATATTCAAATAAAGTGTGTACATAAGATGTATTAAACACGTCTGTAAAACCACAATGAGGACGAAGCCCCAGAGGAATAAAATATAAATAGATACACGAGGCTTTACCATTTTTGTAGAGGTTTTTTGTTTTTTTTTACAGAAAAGTTTGACGATCCTCTAGGGAATGTCTTGGCGATGGACCAGTTGGTGACCACTGCTCTATAGAATCCAGCAGCGCATTCATCCAGAACGTTCTAGAGCTTTCACTTCTCTCTGACATTCTCTATTCGCCCACGGAGCTCTCGCTGCTTAGCAACAGCCGCCAGACAGAGTTCCATCCAGGCAGTTATGAGCTTCTCCTTGTGTTATTGTGTTTGTATAATAAACATATAGGCTCGTCCTGCTGTGGAAATGGTCACACTGAGCTTTCAGAGGTTCCTTCTCAGTCTCTGTAGAGTTAAAGGGCTGAGTTAGGACATAATGGACCGATGGGGGAGTTGATAGGTCAGAAGGAAGGACAAGAATAATTTAAACGCTGCTTAGGTTAATGTATTAAATTATTATTTGACCTTTATTTAACCAGGAAGGGCTCATTGAGATTTAAAATCTATTTTTCAAGAGCGTCCTGGCCAAGATGGGCAGCACCAAGTCATTACAAAAAAGACAGACAGACAACATGAAAAACTACAAGTAATCAAGTAAAAACCATTGAATTCACTAGGGTATAAAACAGCAGATTAAAAACATTGACAGGTCAGGGAATCAGCCTCAAAATCCTTCATCAGTGATTTAAAAATACCAATCGGGGTCAAGTTCTTTCAGTTTAAAAGTATTTTGTGAGGCGTTCCAAGACGATGGCGCAGAGGACATAAAAAGCCCTTTTACCAAATTCAGTCGGGACATTTGGGACAGTCAGCAGGATAAAGTCCTGAGAAACGAAGAGACGACCCACCACATTTCTGAACAATAAAAACGCACAAATAAAAAGGTAGTGAACCCCAAATGGCTTATGGGTGATACATTAGGAAAAGTATGCCACAAATATTACAGCCAACTTCATGCCTGAATATAGTCATCCAGTCGTTAAACTATTCATGAGTTGCATGTTTCCTCATAGTGTTGTTTTGGACTGATGGCCGACTGAGCCATTCATTCTCCTCATAGTGTTGACTGATGGCCGACTGAGCCATTCATTCTCCTCATAGTGTTGACTGATGGCCGACTGAGCCATTCATTCTCCTCATCGTGTTGACTGATGGCCGACTGAGCCATTCATTCTCCTCATAGTGTTGACTGAGCCATTCATTCTCCTCATAGTGTTGACTGATGGTCGACTGAGCCATTCATTCTCCTCATAGTGTTGACTGATGGTCGACTGAGCCATTCATTCTCCTCATAGCGTTGACTGATGGCCGACTGAGCCATTCATTCTCCTCATCGTGTTGACTGATGGCCGACTGAGCCATTCATTCTCCTCATAGTGTTGACTGATGGCCGACTGAGCCATTCATTCTCCTCATAGTGTTGACTGATGACCGACTGAGCCATTCATTCTCCTCATAGTGTTGACTGATGGCCGACTGAGCCATTCATTCTCCTCATCGTGTTGACTGATGGCCGACTGAGCCATTCATTCTCCTCATAGTGTTGACTGATGGTCGACTGAGCCATTCATTCTCCTCATAGTGTTGACTGATGGCCGACTGAGACATTCATTCTCCTCATAGCGTTGACTGATGGCCGACTGAGCCATTCATTCTCCTCATAGTGTTGACTGATGGTCGACTGAGCCATTCATTCTCCTCATCGTGTTGACTGATGGGACTGAGCCATTCATTCTCCTCAGTGTTGACTGATGGCCGACTGAGCCATTCATTCTCCTCATAGCGTTGACTGATGGCCGAGCAAAAGCCATTCATTCTCCTCATAGCGTTGACTGATGAACAGAGCATTCATTCTCCTCATAGCGTTGACTGATGGCCGACTGAGCCATTCATTCTCCTCATAGTGTTGACTGATGGCAAAGATGAGCCATTCATTCTCCTCATAGTGTTGACTGATGGCCGACAGAGCCATTCATTCTCCTCATAGTGTTGACTGATGGCCGACTGAGCCATTCATTCTCCTCATAGTGTTGACTGATGGCCGACTGAGCCATTCATTCTCCTCATAGTGTTGACTGATGGCCGACTGAGCCATTCATTCTCCTTAGTGTTGACTGATGACCACTGAGCCATTCATTCTCCTCAAGCGTTGACTGATGGCCTCTGAGCCAATCATTCTCCTCATAGCGTTGACTGATGGCCGACTGAGCCATTCATTCTCCTCATAGCGTTGTTTTGACTGATGGCCGACTGAGCCATTCATTCTCCTCATAGTGTTGACTGAGCCATTCATTCTCCTCATAGTGTTGACTGATGGTCGACTGAGCCATTCATTCTCCTCATAGTGTTGACTGATGGTCGACTGAGCCATTCATTCTCCTCATCGTGTTGACTGATGGTCCCGACTGAGCCATTCATTCTCCTCATAGCGTTGACTGATGGCCGACTGAGCCATTCATTCTCCTCATAGCGTTGACTGATGGCCGACTGAGACATTCATTCTCCTCATAGCGTTGACTGATGGCCGACTGAGCCATTCATTCTCCTCATAGTGTTGACTGATGGTCGACTGAGCCATTCATTCTCCTCATCGTGTTGACTGATGGCCGACTGAGCCATTCATTCTCCTCATAGTGTTGACTGATGGCCGACTGAGCCATTCATTCTCCTCATAGCGTTGACTGATGGCCGACTGAGCCATTCATTCTCCTCATAGCGTTGACTGATGGCCGACTGAGCCATTCATTCTCCTCATAGCGTTGACTGATGGCCGACTGAGCCATTCATTCTCCTCATAGTGTTGACTGATGGCCGACTGAGCCATTCATTCTCCTCATAGTGTTGACTGATGGCCGACTGAGCCATTCATTCTCCTCTAGTGTTGACTGATGGCCGACTGAGCCATTCATTCTCCTCATAGTGTTGACTGATGGCCGACTGAGCCATTCATTCTCCTCATAGTGTTGACTGATGGCCTGATGAGCCATTCATTCTCCTCATAGTGTTGACTGATGGCCGTTGAGCCATTCATTCTCCTCATAGTGTTGACTGATGGCCGACTGAGCCAATCATTCTCCTCATAGCGTTGACTGATGGCCGACTGAGCCATTCATTCTCCTCTGGTTGTTTTGGACTGATGGCCGACTGAGCCATTCATTCTCCTCATAGTGTTGACTGATGGCCGACTGAGCCATTCATTCTCCTCATAGTGTTGACTGATGGCCGACTGAGCCATTCATTCTCCTCATCGTGTTGACTGATTGCCGAGCTGAGCCATTCATTCTCCTCATAGTGTTGACTGATGGCCGACTGAGCCATTCATTCTCCTCATAGCGTTGACTGTGGCCGACTGAGCCATTCATTCTCCTCATGCGTTGACTGATGACCGACTGAGCCATTCATTCTCCTCATAGTGTTGTTTTGAACATTTTTGTCATGCCAGGGGATGTTTTTCAGTGGCAGGGACTGGGAGACTAGTCAGGATCGAGGCAAAGATGAACTGGCAAAGATGAACAGAGCTGGTACAGAGAGTTGATGAAACCTGCTCACTGGCTCAGGACCTCAAACTGGGACGGGTTCACCTTCCAACAGGACAATGACCCTAAGCACACAGACAAGACAGCACGGCAACACAGGAGTGTCCTTTGGCTGGCCCAACCAGAGGCCGGACTTGAACCCGATCTAAACATCTCTGGAGAGACCTGAAAATAGCTGTGCAGGCGCTCCCCATCCAACCTGACAGAGCTGAGAGGATCTGCAGAGAAGAATGGGAGAAACTCCCCAAAGCAGGGAGGGTGTTGTAGCGTCTACCCAAGAAGACTGGAGGCTGTTAGCTGCCAAAGGTGCTTCAACAAAGTACTGAATAACGGGTCTGAATACTGAATGTTTTTACTCTTAAAAACCTCTTTTGCTTTGTCATTATGGGGGTATAAATGATTTGATCAATTTTATGGTCCCGGCCAGGCTTCAGCCTCACGGACCCTTGTGGTCCTGGCCAGGATCAGCCCACGGACCCTTGTGGTCCCTGCCAGGCTTCAGCCTCACTGGGATAGACTGTGGTCCCGGCATAGACACATGAGCTCCAGCCTGTTGTTCCTGGCTGGGATAGACTGTAGCTGGGAGGTTCTTGCTCCTGGCTGGGATAGACTGTAGCTGGGAGGTTCTTGCTCCTGGCTGGGATAGACTAGCTGGGAGGGTGTTGTTACTGGCTGGGATAGACTGTAGCTGGGATAGACTGTAGCTGGGAGGGTGTTGTTCCTGGCTGGGATAGACTGTAGCTGGGAGAGTCTTGTTCCTGGCTGGGATAGACTGTAGCTGGGATAGACTAGCTGGGGGGTGTTGTTACTGGCTGGGATAGACTGTAGCTGGGATAGCTGGGACTGTAGCTGGGATAGACTGTAGCTGGGATAGACTGTAGCTGGGAGGGTGTTGTTCCTGGCTGGGATAGACTGTAGCTGGGAGAGTCTTGCTCCTGGCTGGGATAGAGTCTTGCTCCTGGCTGGGATAGACTGTAGCTGGGATAGACTGTAGCTGGGAGGGTCTTGTTCCTGGCTGGGATAGACTGTAGCTGGGAGAGTCTTGTTCCTGGCTGGGATAGACTGTAGCTGGGAGGGTCTTGTTACTGGCTGGGATAGACTGTAGCTGGGAGGGTGTTGTTCCTGGCTGGGATAGACTGTAGCTGGGATAGACTGTAGCTGGGAGGGTGTTGTTCCTGGCTGGGATAGACTGTAGCTGGGATAGACTGTAGCTGGGAGGGTCTTGTTCCTGGCTGGGATAGACTGTAGCTGGGAGGTCTTGTTCCTGGCTGGGATAGACTGTAGCTGGGATAGACTGTAGCTGGGAGGGTGTTGTTCCTGGCTGGGATAGACTGTAGCTGGGATAGACTGTAGCTGGGAGGGTGTTGTTCCTGGCTGGGATAGACTGTAGCTGGGATAGACTGTAGCTGGGAGGGTGTTGTTCCTGGCTGGGATAGACTGTAGCTGGGAGGGTTGTTCCTGGCTGGGATAGACTGTAGCTGGGAGGGTGTTGTTCCTGGCTGGGATAGACTGTAGCTGGGATAGACTGTAGCTGGGAGGGTCTTGTTCCTGGCTGGGATAGACTGTAGCTGGGATAGACTGTAGCTGGGAGGGTCTTGTTCCTGGCTGGGATAGACTGTAGCTGGGAGGGTGTTGTTACTGGCTGGGATAGACTGTAGCTGGGATAGACTGTAGCTGGGAGGGTGTTGTTCCTGGCTGGGATAGACTGTAGCTGGGAGGGTCTTGTTCCTGGCTGGGATAGACTCTGTGCCCTATAGGGAAGATGGTGCTGTTTGGGATAGACTGTATAGGGTGCTATCTGGTGCCCTATATAGGGAAGATGGTGCTGTTTGGGATGCTAGCTGTGTTTGTCTGCCTCTTGGTGACCGATCCCATACAACAGCTGCTTAGCATCACTAGGAGGCCTGTGGGGCCCGGTCAGTCCTCGCCCTGAGCCTGCAGCCTCTCCCCCGCACACACTGCAGCACTTAAAGACTCTTCAAATGCTGCACAGAGCCCAGGTCAAAGGCTCAACGCCATCAGATTCCATCTCCCCTTCTCTCCATTTACAGTATGACAGCGGATGTCTGCTTGGAGTGCTTTGAGTTCACTGGTATATAACAGACTAGACTGGGGGGTAAACTACACCTGTAACAGACTAGACTGGGGTAAACTACACCTGTAACAGACTAGACCAGGGGGTAAACTACACCTGTAACAGACTAGACCAGGGGGAAAACTATACCTGTAACAGACTAGACCTGGGGGGTAAACTACACCTGTAACAGACTAGACCTGGGGGGTAAACTACACCTGTAACAGACTAGACCAGGGGGTAAACTACACCTGTAACAGACTTGACCTGGGGGGTAAACTACACCTGTAACAGACTAGACCTGGGGGGTAAACTACACCTGTAACAGACTAGACCAGGGGGGGAAAGAACAACTGTAACAGACTAGACCAGGGGGTAAACTACACCTGTAACAGACTAGACCAGGTGTAAACCACCTGTAACAGACTAGGGTGGGGGTAAACTACACCTGTAACAGACTAGACCGGGGGTAAACTACACCTGTAACAGACTAGACCAGGGGTAAACTACACCTGTAACAGACTAGACCAGGGGGGAACTACACCTGTAACAGACAGAGCCGGGGGTAGACTACACCTGTAACAGACTAGACCAGGGGGGTAAACTACACCTGTAACAGACTAGACCGGGGGTAAACTACACCTGTAACAGACTAGAACAGGGGGTAAACTACACCTGTAACAAACTAGACCAGGGGGGTAAACTACACCTGTAACAGACTAGACCAGGGGGGTAAACTACACCTGTAACAGACTAGACCAGGGGTAAACTACACCTGTAACAAACTAGACCAGGGGTAAACTACACCTGTAACAGACTAGAACGGGAGGGGGTAAACTACACCTGTAACAATCTAGACCGGGGGGTAAACTACACCTGTAACAGACTAGACCAGGGGGTAAACTACACCTGTAACAGACTAGACCAGGGGTAAACTACACCTGTAACAGACTAGAACAGGGGGTAAACTACACCTGTAACAATCTAGACCGGGGGTAAACTACACCTGTAACAAACTAGACCAGGGGTAAACTACACCTGTAACAATCTAGACCAGGGGGTAAACTACACCTGTAACAGACTAGACCAGGGGGTAAACTACACCTGTAACAGACTAGACCAGGGGGTAAACTACACCTGTAACAGACTAGACCAGGGGTAAACTACACCTGTAACAGACTAGACCAGGGGGTAAACTACACCTGTAACAATCTAGACCAGGGGGTAAACTACACCTGTAACAGACTAGACCTGGGGGTAAACTACACCTGTAACAGACTAGACCAGGGGGTAAACTACACCTGTAACAAACTAGACCAGGGGGGTAAACTACACCTGTAACAGACTAGACCGGGGGGTAAACTACACCTGTAACAGACTAGACCAGGGGGTAAACTACACCTGTAACAGACTAGACCGGGGGTAAACTACACCTGTAACAAACTAGACCGGGGGTAAACTACACCTGTAACAAACTAGACCAGGGGGTAAACTACACCTGTAACAGACTAGACCGGGGGTAAACTACACCTGTAACAAACTAGACCAGGGGGTAAACTACACCTGTAACAAACTAGACCGTGGGGTAAACTACACCTGTAACAATCTAGACCGGGGGTAAACTACACCTGTAACAGACTAGACCAGGGGGTAAACTACACCTGTAACAGACTAGACCGGGGGTAAACTACACCTGTAACAGACTAGACCGGGGGTAAACTACACCTGTAACAGACTAGACCAGTAACAGACTAGACCAGTGGGGTAAACTACACCTGTAACAGCCTAGACCTGGGGGTAAACTACACCTGTAACAGACTAGACCAGGGGGGTAAACTACACCTGTAACAGACTAGACCGGGGGGGGGTAAACTACACCTGTAACAGACTAGACCCGGGTGGTAAACTACACCTGTAACAGACTAGACCAGTGGGGTAAACTACACCTGATACACATCAGATACAGTATCAGTCTCCTCTCCTGTTGATGGTCGTTCTGTTCCTCATCAGATACAGTATCAGTCTCCTCTCCTGTAGATGTACGTTCTGTTCCTCATCAGATACAGTATCAGTCTCCTCTCCTGTTGATGGTCGTTCTGTTCCTCATCAGATACAGTATCAGTCTCCTCTCCTGTAGATGGTCGTTCTGTTATGTGTTCCTCATCAGATACAGTATCAGTCTCCTCTCCTGTTGATGGTCGTTCTGTTCCTCATCAGATACAGTATCAGTCTCCTCTCCTGTAGATGGTCGTTCTGTTCCTCATCAGATACAGTATCAGTCTCCTCTCCTGTAGATGGTCGTTCTGTTCCTCATCAGATACAGTATCAGTCTCCTCTCCTGTAGATGGTCGTTCTGTTCCTCATCAGATACAGTATCAGTCTCCTCTCCTGTTGATGGTCGTTCTGTTCCTCATCAGATACAGTATCAGTCTCCTCTCCTGTTGATGGTCGTTCTGTTCCTCATCAGATACAGTATCAGTCTCCTCTCCTGTAGATGTATGCGTTCTGTTATGTGTTCCTCATCAGATACAGTATCAGTCTCCTCTCCTGTTGATGGTCGTTCTGTTCCTCATCAGATACAGTATCAGTCTCCTCTCCTGTTGATGGTCGTTCTGTTCCTAATCAGATACAGTATCAGTCTCCTCTCCTGTTGATGGTCGTTCTGTTCCTAATCAGATACAGTATCAGTCTCCTCTCCTGTAGATGGTCGTTCTGTTCCTAATCAGATACAGTATCAGTCTCCTCTCCTGTTGATGGACGTTCTGTTCCTCATCAGATACAGTATCAGTCTCCTCTCCTGTTGATGGTCGTTCTGTTCCTCATCAGATACAGTATCAGTCTCCTCTCCTGTTGATGGTCGTTCTGTTCCTCATCAGATACAGTATCAGTCTCCTCTCCTGTAGATGGTCGTTCTGTTCCTCATCAGATACAGTATCAGTCTCCTCTCCTGTAGATGGTCGTTCTGTTCCTCATCAGATACAGTATCAGTCTCCTCTCCTGTAGATGGTCGTTCTGTTCCTCATCAGATACAGTATCAGTCTCCTCTCCTGTAGATGGTCGTTCTGTTCCTCATCAGATACAGTATCAGTCTCCTCTCCTGTAGATGGTCGTTCTGTTCCTCATCAGATACAGTATCAGTCTCCTCTCCTGTAGATGGACGTTCTGTTCCTCATCAGATACAGTATCAGTCTCCTCTCCTGTTGATGGTCGTTCTGTTCCTCATCAGATACAGTATCAGTCTCCTCTCCTGTAGATGGACGTTCTGTTCCTCATCAGATACAGTATCAGTCTCCTCTCCTGTAGATGGTCGTTCTGTTCCTCATCAGATACAGTATCAGTCTCCTCTCCTGTAGATGGTCGTTCTGTTCCTCATCAGATACAGTATCAGTCTCCTCTCCTGTAGATGGTCGTTCTGTTCCTCATCAGATACAGTATCAGTCTCCTCTCCTGTAGATGGTCGTTCTGTTCCTCATCAGATACAGTATCAGTCTCCTCTCCTGTTGATGGTCGTTCTGTTCCTCATCAGATACAGTATCAGTCTCCTCTCCTAACAGATGGTCGTTCTGTTATGTGTTCCTCATCAGATACAGTATCAGTCTCCTCTCCTGTAGATGTACGTTCTGTTATGTGTTCCTCATCAGATACAGTATCAGTCTCCTCTCCTGTTGATGGACGTTCTGTTCCTCATCAGATACAGTATCAGTCTCCTCTCCTGTAGATGGTCGTTCTGTTCCTCATCAGATACAGTATCAGTCTCCTCTCCTGTTGATGGTCGTTCTGTTCCTCATCAGATACAGTATCAGTCTCCTCTCCTGTTGATGGTCGTTCTGTTCCTCATCAGATACAGTATCAGTCTCCTCTCCTGTTGATGGTCGTTCTGTTCCTCATCAGATACAGTGTCAGTCTCCTCTCCTGTAGATGGACGCTCTGCTCCTCATCAGATACAGTATCAGCTCCTCTCCTGTAGATGGTCGTTCTGTTCCTCATCAGATACAGTATCAGTCTCCCTCCTGTAGATGGACAGCTCTGTTCCTCATCAGATACAGTATCAGTCTCCTCTCCTGTAGATGGTGTTCTGTTCCTCATCAGATACAGCCGTTGGTTTCCAGAATGTTGTCTTGCAGTTTGACCCGGTTTGTGTTAGAATGTTTTCTCAGTCGTACTGACTCACGCAGACAGCTCCTCGCATTCAGATTTACTGCGAACTTCAATCATGGATGGAGTGATTCGTGTGTGTGTGTGTGTGTGTGTGTGTGTGTGTGTGTGTGTGTGTGTGTGTGTGACAGCTCCGTACTGTACATAACAGACTGTGTGTGTGAGACAGCTCCGTACTGTACATAACAGACTGTGTGTGTGAGACAGCTCCGTACTGTACATAACAGACTGTGTGTGTGGGAGACAGCTCTGTACTGTACATAACAGACTGTGTGTGTGTGTGTGTGACAGCTCCGTACTGTACATAACAGACTGTGTGTGTGTGTGACAGCTCCGTGCTGTACATAACAGACTGTGTGTGTGTGACAGCTCCGTACTGTACGTAACAGACTGTGTGTGTGTGTGAGACAGCTCCGTACTGTACATAATGACAGTGTGTGTGACAGCTCCGTACTGTACATAATGACAGTGTGTGTGTGTGTGTGACAGCTCCGTACTGTACATAACAGACTGTGTGTGTGTGAGACAGCTCCGTACTGTACATAATGACAGTGTGTGTGACAGCTCCGTACTGTACATAACAGACTGTGTGTGTGACAGCTCCGTACTGTACATAACAGACTGTGTGTGTGTGTGTGAGACAGCTCCGTACTGTACATAATGACAGTGTGTGTGACAGCTCCGTACTGTACATAACAGACTGTGTGTGTGTGTGTGTGAGACAGCTCCGTACTGTACATAACAGACTGTGTGTGTGTGTGTGTGTGTGTGTGACAGCTCCGTACTGTACATAACAGACTGTGTGTGTGTGTGTGTGTGACAGCTCCGTACTGTACACCCAACAGACTGTGTGTGTGTGTGTGTGTGTGTGTGTGTGAGACAGCTCCGTACTGTACATAACAGACTGTGTGTGTGAGACAGCTCCGTACTGTACATAACAGACTGTGTGTGTGTGTGTGAGACAGCTCCGTACTGTACATAACAGACTGAGTGTGTGTGTGAGACAGCTCCGTACTGTACATAACAGACTGTGTGTGTGTGTGTGTGTGTGAGACAGCTCCGTACTGTACATAACAGACTGTGTGTGTGTGTGTGAGACAGCTCCGTACTGTACATAACAGACTGTGTGTGTGTGTGTGAGACAGCTCCGTACTGTACATAACAGACTGTGTGTGTGTGTGAGACAGCTCCGTACTGTACATAACAGACTGTGTGTGTGTGTGACAGTGTGTACATAACAGTGTGTGTGTGTGTGTGTGTGTGTGTGTGTGACAGCTCCGTACTGTACGTAACAGACTGTGTGTGTGTGTGTGTGTGACAGCTCCGTACTGTACATAACAGACTGTGTGTGTGTGTGTGACAGCTCCGTACTGTACATAACAGACTGTGTGTGTGTGACAGCTCCGTACTGTACATAACAGACTGTGTGTGTATGAGACAGCTCCGTACTGTACATAACAGACTGTGTGTGTGAGACAGCTCCGTACTGTACATAACAGAGTGTGTGTGTGTGTGTGACAGCTCCGTACTGTACATAACAGACTGTGTGTGTGTGTGAGACAGCTCCGTACTGTACATAACAGACTGTGTGTGTGTGACAGCTCCGTACTGTACATAACAGACTGTGTGTGTGTGAGACAGCTCCGTACTGTACATAACAGACTGTGTGTGTGTGTGTGTGACAGCTCCGACTGTGTGGTGTGAGTGAGTACTGTACATAACAGACTGTGTGTGTGTGTGAGACAGCTGGGGAGTGGGAGGAGATACTGTACATAACAGACTGTGTGTGTGTGACAGCTCCGTACTGTACATAACAGACTGTTCCAGTGGGAGGAGAATCGTGATGGTCCGCAAGAAATACGTCCTCTACAACAGAGTGCTGAGACTGGTGTCTCACGTCCTCTACAACAGAGTGCTGAGACTACAACAGGTGTGAGACTCACGTCCTCTACAACAGAGTGCTGAGACTGGTGTCTCACGTCCTCTACAACAGAGTGCTGAGACTGGTGTCTCACGTCCTCTACAACAGAGTGCTGAGACTGGTGTCTCACGTCCTCTACAACAGAGTGCTGAGACTGGTGTCTCACGTCCTCTACAACAGAGTGCTGAGACTGGTGTCTCACGTCCTCTCAGAGTGCTGAGACTGGTGTCTCCGTCCTCTACAGAGTGCTGAGACTGGTGTCTCACGAGCCTCTATGGGACAGAGTGCTGAGACTGGTGTCTCACGTCCTCTACACCAGAGTGCTGAGACTGGTGTCTCACGTCCCCTCCTTTCTAGTGCACTACTTTAGACCAGAGCCCTATGGGAATAGGTCTTTATAGTGCACTACTTTAGACCAGAGCCCTATGGGAATAGGTCTTTATAGTGCACTACTTTAGAGCCAGAGGTCCTAGTGGGAACCAGAGGAATGAGTCTTTATAGTGCACTACTTTAGACCAGAGCCCTATGGGAATAGGTCTTTATACTACTTTGACCAGACTAGGTCTTTATAGTGCACTACTTTAGACCAGAGCCCTATGGGAATAGGTCTTTATAGTGCACTACTTTAGACCAGGGTAGAAGTGAGTAGGGTTCAATTTGGGAAACACCCTGGGGGTTTTATTCACTGCAATACGATAAACACCGAGGCCCTGAGACAAACCAGCCCCCCAGCTACATAACAGGACATATCACTATGGAGACCAGCCCCCCCCAGCTACATAACAGGACATATCACTATGGAGACCAGCCCCCCCCAGCTACATAACAGGACATATCACTATGGAGACCAGCCCCCCAGCTTTACATAACAGGACATATCACTATAGAGACCAGCCTATGGAATAGGTCCCAGCTACATAATAGGTCAGGACATACCACTATGGAGACCCTGGGTTTTCTACACTGATCTGCTGTAATAAGCTACTAAAATCAGAGCTACACCAATAACTGGACATACCAGCCCCCCAGCTACATACCAGGACATATCACTATGGAGCCCAGCCCCCGGCTACATACTACAGGAATATCACTATGGAGACCAGCTACATAACAGGACATATCACCTGGAGACCAGCCCCCAGCTACATACCAGGAGATATCACTATGGAGACCATCTGCTGTAATCTCTCAGTATGATCTGCTGTAATCTCTACACTATGATCTGCTGTAATCTCTACAGTAACCATCAGTCTGGATCTGCTGTAATCTCTACAGTAAAATCTGCTGTAATCTCTACAGCTAAAACTGATGTAATCTCCAGTAAGATCTGATAATCTCTACATAAACCTTCAGTCTGGAGACCAGTATGATCTGCTGTAATCTCTACAGTAACCATCAGTCTGGATCTGCTGTAATCTCTACAGTAAAATCTGCTGTAATCTCTACAGTAAAATCTGAGTAATCTCTACAGTATCTGATCTGATGTAATCTCTACAGTAAACCTTCTGTCTGGTAATCTCTACAGTATGATCTGCTGTAATCTCTACAGTAACCATCAGTCTGGATCTGCTGTAATCTCTACAGTAAGTCTGCTGTAATCTCTCAGTAAGATCTGATGTAATCTCTACAGTAAAATCTGATGTAATCTCTCTACAGTAACCTACAGTCTGTATCTGCTGTAATCTCTACAGTATGATCTGCTGTAATCTCTACAGTAACCTTCTATCTGTGAAGTCTTCCTAAGAGACTGATCTGCAGATCTCAGTAAGATCTGATGCTACAGTATGATCTGCTGTAATCTCTACCTTTATTGTGTCTTCCCCGAAGAGGACAATACCAGATTAATTTTTTAATAATCTCACATTCTTGGCCCTCAAATATCCCGTTTATACCAAGCTGCTATTGTGAACAGCAGGGTGTATAAACCTCCGTCTCTCACACTTCTGGTTTCTGGATGCAGGAAATGCCAGTTAATCAGTGAGAACATTCTATCGTTCAGTGTCTTACCGCGACTTGGACAGAGACACAGCTACCTGCTAGGACTGAGACGGACAGCGCTGCCTGCCAGCTGAAGCAGGCAGACAGACCGACAAGCGTGTCTTGGAAACAGGCTGGGGAGACTGGGTTTAGTGATGAGGGCGTTAGAGGGCACAACGGCCCTGCCAGTCCTTGCCCCCAGCAGCAGTCCGTGGCATATGAGACCATTAGAACTTCACAGGTTGTAGCGTCCTGTTGTGTCTCTGTGCCAGACCTCTCTCTCAGGAGATCTGCCCTCCCTGTCTCTCCAATCCCTCCCTCAGCGGTTATATTCACCAATCACCACTGTAGCTTCTCCGTGTCTCTCCCATTCAGACTACAGACCTATACTGCATGCTGGGATATGAAAGCAAACAGCAGTTGGGTGTCTCTAGCCTTTATCTCTCTGAGAAACAGGAGATGTCTCCATCTCTCTCTAATAGCTCTACTTAATCTCTCCCTCTTGCTTTACTGCAGTTCCCACTGTCTCTCGCCTTTATCTCTCTGCGGTTCCCACTGTCTCTAGCCTTTATCTCTCTTCAGTTCCCACTGTCTCTAGCCTTTATCTCTCTCTGCAGTTCCTACTGTCTCTAGCCTTTATCTCTCTCTGCAGTTTGTCTCCACTTTGTCTCTGTAGCCTTTATCTTTATCTCTCTGCAGTTCTCACTGTCTCTAGCCTTTATCTCTCCCCTCTCTCTCTGCAGTTCCCACTGTCTCTAGTTTTTATCTCTCTGCAGTTCCCACTGTCTCTAGTTTTTATCTCTCTGCAGTTCCCACTGTCTCTCTAGTCTTTATCTCTCTGCAGTTCCCACTGTCTCTAGTCTTTATCTCTCTGCAGTTCCCACTGTCTCTAGTCTTTATCTCTCTGCAGTTCCCACTGTCTCTATCCTTTATCTCTCTCTGCAGTTCCCACTGTCTCTAGCCTTTATCTCTCCTCTTTTAGTTCCCACTGTCTCTAGCCTTTATCTCTCTGCAGTTCCCACTGTCTCTAGTCTTTATCTCTCTCTGCAGTTCCCATTGTCTCTGAATCTACAGATCCATTTAACCCCAGTCCAAATATTTTATCCTCAGCATCTGACAATGGGCCATATTCATTTTATTTAGTTGATGTCCTGACTGGTCCGGGAGCCCCTCTCTGCCTGGTCCGGAGCCCTCTCTGCCTGGTCCGGGAGCCCCTCTCTGCCTGGTCCGGGAGCCCCTCTCTGCCTGGTCCGGGAGCCCAGCTCTGCCTGGTCCGGGAGCCCTCTGCCTGGTCCGGGAGCCCCTCTGCCTGGTCCGGGAGCCCCCTCTCTGCCTGGTCCGGGAGCCCCTCTCTGCCTGGTCCGGGAGCCCAGCTCTGCCTGGTCCGGGAGCCCTCTCTGCCTGGTCCGGGAGCCCCTCTCTGCCTGGTGGTCCGGGAGCCCTCTCTGCCTGGTCCGGGAGCCCAGCTCTGCCTGGTCCGGGAGCCCAGCTCTGCCTGGTCCGGGAGCCCCGCTCTGCTTGGTCCTATTTCTGTCCAGCTGTTCCAGAAGAGTAGCAGGAAGCTCTCTCATTTGTCCTAGTATGGCCTTTAAACAAGCATTTCTCCCTCCTTTTTTCTCTCTCTGTCTCTCTGTCCTTCCTCACCCCTCTTCCCTGGCCCCATTCCCTCTATTCAGCAGGCCAACCGATGCTATTCTTCTATTCAAATTACTTATGTGGAAGTAGTGGTTCTATAGTTGTCCCTATACACAGTCTCTGCGTAGGGGGATGGGGACAGAGAGGGGGGGTTGACCCCAAAATATCCCCGCCTCAAGTGCCATCACTCTTTTGTTTAGTGTATTATTTGAAAGCAGCGTGCCCCAGAAACCCCTGAGCCAACAACACCAACATGTAGCTGTCTGGGGTAGACAACATGTAGCTGTCTGGGGTAGACAACATGTAGCTGTCTGGGGTAGACAACATGTAGCTGTCTGGGGTAGACAACATGTAGCTGTCTGGGGTAGACAACATGTAGCTGTCTGGGGTAGACAACATGTAGCTGTCTGGGGTAGACAACACCAACATGTAGCTGTCTGGGGTAGACAACATGTAGCTGTCTGGGGTAGACAACATGTAGCTGTCTGGGGTAGACAACACCAACATGTAGCTGTCTGGGGTAGACAACACTGGGGTAGACAACATGTAGCTGTCTGGGGTAGACAACACCAACATGTAGCTGTCTGGGGTAGACAACACCAACATGTAGCTGTCTGGGGTAGACAACACCAACATGTAGCTGTCTGGGGTAGACAACACCAACATGTAGCTGTCTGGGGTAGACAACAGCTGTCTGGGGTAGACAACATGTAGCTGTCTGGGGTAGACAACACCAGCTGTCTGGGGTAACATGTAGCTGTCTGGGGTAGACAACACCAACATGTAGCTGTCTGGGGTAGACAACACCAACATGTAGCTGTCTGGGGTAGACAACACCAACATGTAGCTGTCTGGGAGTAGACAACATGTAGCTGTCTGGGGTAGACAACATGTAGCTGTCTGGGGTAGACAACACCAACATGTAGCTGTCTGGGCTAGACAACAGCTGTCTGGGTAGACAACATGTAGCTGTCTGGGGTAGACAACACCAACATGTAGCTGTCTGGGGTAGACAACACCAACATGTAGCTGTCTGGGGTAGACAACAGCTGTCTGGGGTAGACAACATGTAGCTGTCTGTAGACAACATGTAGCTGAGTAGACAACATGTAGCTGTCTGGGGTAGACAACATGTAGCTGTCTGGGGTAGACAACATGTAGCTGTCTGGGGTAGACAACATGTAGCTGTCTGGGGTAGACAACATGTAGCTGTCTGGGGTAGACAACATGTAGCTGTCTGGGGTAGACAACATGTAGTTGTCTGGGGTAGACAACATGTAGCTGTCTGGGGTAGACAACACCAACATGTAGCTGTCTGGGGTAGACAACATGTAGCTGTCTGGGGTAGACAACATGTAGCTGTCTGGGGTAGACAACATGTAGCTGTCTGGGGGTAGACAACACCAACATGTAGCTGTCTGGGGTAGACAACATGTAGCTGTCTGGGGTAGACAACATGTAGCTGCGTTAGCTGAGAAGATCAGACTGCGTGGGGTTCAGTAGTTAGCTGAGAAGATCAGACTGCGTGGGGGTTCAGTAGTTAGCTGAGAAGATCAGACTGCGTGTGGTTCAGTAGTTAGCTGAGAAGATCAGACTGCGTGGTGGTTCAGTAGTTAGCTGAGAAGATCAGACTGCGTGTGGTTCAGTAGTTAGCTGAGAAGATCAGACTGCGTGTGGTTCAGTAGTTAGCTGAGAAGATCAGTAGCTGCTGGGGTCAGACAACGTGGTTCAGTAGTTAGCTGAGAAGATCAGACTGCGTGTGGTTCAGTAGTTAGCTGAGAAGATCGTGTGGGTCAGTAGTTTGCTGCGTGATCAGACTGTTCAGTAGTTAGCTGAGATCAGACTGCGTGGGGTTCAGTAGTTAGCTGAGAAGATCAGACTGCGTGGGGTTCAGTAGTTAGCTGAGAAGATCAGACTGCGTGGGGTTCAGTAGTTAGCTGAGAAGATCAGACTGCGTGTGGGTTCAGTAGTTAGCTGAGATCAGACTGCGTGTGGGTCAGTAGTTAGCTGAGAAGATCAGACTGCGTGGGGTTCAGTAGTTAGCTGAAGATCAGACTGCTTGTGGGTTCAGTAGTTAGCTGAGAAAGATCAGACTGCGTGGGTTCAGTAGTTAGCTGAGAAGATCAGACTGCGTGGGGTTCAGTAGTTAGCTGAGAAGATCAGACTGCGTGTGGTTCAGTAGTTAGCTGAAGATCAGACTGCCTGGGGTCAGTAGTTAGCTGAGATCAGACTGCGTGTGGTTCAGTAGTTAGCTGAGATCAGACTGCGTGGGGTTCAGTAGTTAGCTGAGATCAGACTGCCTGTGGGTCAGTAGTTAGCTGAGATCAGACTGCAGTAGTTAGCTGGTCAGACTGCTTGTGGGTTAGTTAGCTGAGATCAGACTACCTGTGGGTCAGTAGTTAGCTGAGAAGATCAGACTGCTTATAGTATGAAAATGGAGTGACCTAAACCCAAACCCCTTCCCTCTTTTCCAGGTGACTCGGTTCAGTTGTCCAGTTTTAAAAGGAGACCTTTGAAACTCTGCAGGGTTGATGTTAACACGTGTCTGTCGCCTCTCTGTGCTGCTGACAGACTTGTAGAGCCCTGGCTGCTGCCGTGTTATAGGCGACCTATTGAAAACGCTTTCAGAAGTAGCTCCTCCCCCTCCCCCTTGTGTTCTACCGTTACCAGGGCAACGCCTTTCATAGAACCCTGTCATGTGACCCCACCGGGGGTTTTGACGTCAGAGAGGAGAGGAGGCAGAGTTTGGGTGAACAGCTTCGCTCAGACATTTCAGTTTGCAGCTGTGGGGCTTGTTGAGAGTCTCTTCTTCTTCTTGGGTGTTGGGAGTCGCTTAGTTGGTTGTCAGTTCTGCCCGGTGTCTCGTCGAAGCCTCTTCCCTCTGTTCTGTTCGCTAGATCCTCTCCTGTTGTCACTGCTGCCTGTCGCTGACACTCTGCAAACGTAGGACCTGTTGGATTATGGACTGTTAACAGACCTACGGTACTACACACCAGGTGAGGTAAGAGCCTGGTCTTGTCTTTTGTGTGAGAAACCGGTTGTTTTTGTTTAAATGATTTGCTATTTTCTTTTCATCTCGGCAACACACGCTTCTCATTCGGCTTTTGCAATGTTGAGAGCTGCAGGATTGACCACAGGCAACAGTCGGCAGAACATTTGCATTGTGTTGGTTTGAATAAGGAACTGTGAAGGGTTATGAAATGTTACTTTCTCATGAGTCCACAGAATACTGTGAGAGGGGTTAGAATACTGTTAGAGGGGATTTAGAATACTGTTAGAGGGGTTAGAATACTGTTAGAGGGGTTAGAATACTGTTAGAGGGGGTTAGAATACTGAGAGGGGTTAGAGGGGGTTAGAATACTGTTAGAGGGGTTAGAATACTATTAGAGGGGTTAGAATACTGTGAGAGAGGGGTTAGAACACTGTTAGAGGGGGTTAGAATACTGTTAGAGGGGTTGTGAATACTGTTAGGAGGGGTTTGAATACTGTGAGATAGAGGGGTTGAATACTGTTAGAGGGGGTTAGAATACTGTTAGATAGGGGGTTTGAATACTGTGAGATAGGGGGGTTAGAATACTGTGAGAGAGGTTAGAATACTGTGAGGAGGTTAGAATACTGTGAGAGGTTAGGAATACTGTTAGAGGGGTTGAATACTGTGAGATAGAGGGGTTAGAATACTGTTAGAGGGGTTTGAATACTGTGAGATAGAGGGGTTAGAATACTGTGAGAGGTTAGAATACTGTGAGGGTTAGAATACTGTTGAGAGGTCAGAAATACTGTGAGAGAGGTTTGAATACTGTTAGAGGGGGTTAGAATACTGTGAGATAGAGGGGGTTTGAATACTGTGAGATAGGGGTTAGAATACTGTGAGAGGTTAGAATACCTGAGAGGTTAGAATAGAGGGGTTTGAAATACTGTTAGAGGGGTTAGAATACTGTGAGATAGAGGGGTTAGAATACTGTGAGAGGTTAGAATACTGTGAGAGGTTAGAATACTGTTAGAGAGGTTAGAATACTGTGAGAGGTTAGAATACTGTTAGAGGGTTAGAATACTGTTAGAGGTTAGAATACTGTTAGAGGTTAGAATACTGTTAGAGGAGGTTAGAATACTGTGAGTTAGAGGAGGTTAGAATACTGTTAGAGGAGGTTAGAATACTGTTAGAGGAGGTTAGAATACTGTTAGAGGGGTTAGAATACTGTGAGATAGAGGGGTTAGAATACTGTTAGAGGTTAGAATACTGTGAGATAGAGGGGTTAGAATACTGTGAGATAGAGGGGTTAGAATACTGTGAGATGGAGGGGGTTAGAATACTGTGAGATGGGGGGTTAGAATACTGTGAGATGGAGGGGGGTTAGAATACTGTGAGATGGAGGGGTTAGAATACTGTGAGATGGAGGGGGTTAGAATACTGTGAGATGGAGGGGTTAGAATACTGTGAGATGGAGGGTTAGAATACTGTGAGATGGAGGGGGTTAGAATACTGTGAGATGGAGGGGCTAGAATACTGTGAGATGGAGGGGCTAGAATACTGTGAGATGGAGGGGGTTAGAACACCTGTGAGATAGAGGGGTTAGAATACTGTTGGTTAGAGGGGGCCAGAACACTGTTGGTTAGAGGGGGTTAGAATACTGTTGGTTAGAGGGGTTAGAATACTGTTGGATGGAGGGTTAGAATACTGTTGATGGAGGATAGAATACTGTTGGATGGAGGCCAGAATAATGTTGGATGGAGGGAGTTAGAATATTGTTGGACAGAGGGAGCCAGAACACCGTTGGACAGAGGGGCCAGAACACTGTTGGACGGAGGGGTTAGAATACTGTTGGTTAGAGGGGAATAGAACACTGTTGGATAGAGGGGGGATAGAATACTGTTGGACAGAGGAGTTAGAATACTGCTGGATAGAGGGGTTAGAACACTGTTGGTTAGAAGGGGTTAGAATACTGTTGGATAGAGGGGTTAGAATACTGTTGGATAGAGGGAGTTAGAATATTGTTGATAGAGGGGTTAGAATACTGTTGGCTAGAGGGGGTTAGAATACTTTGGATAGAGGGGTTAGAATACTGCTGGTTAGAAGGGTTAGAATACTGCTGGTCAGGAGGGTTAGAACACTTTGTTAGAGGGAGTTTAGAATACTGTTGGAGAGAGGAGGTTAGAACATTGTTGGATAGAGGGGGTTAGAACACTGCTGATAGAGGGGCTAGAATACTGTTGATAGAGGGAAGAATACTGTTGGATAGAGGGGGTGAGAATACTGTTGATAGAGGGGTGAGAATACTGTTGGATAGAGGGGTTAGAATACTGTTGGAAAGAGGGGTTAGGGTTAGAAGTAATGTAGGAGTGTAATGCTGTGGTGTATGAGTAAAATGCTGTGGTGTAGGAGTAATGCTCCTGGAGGACTGTGGTGTAGGAGTAATGCTCCTGGAGGACTGTGGTGTAGGAGTAATGCTCCTGGAGGACTGAGGTGTAGGAGTAATGCTCCTGGAGGACTGTGGTGTAGGAGTAATGCTCCTGGAGGACTGTGGTGTAGGAGTAATGCTCCTGGAGGACTGTGGTGTAGGAGTAATGCTCCTGGAAGACTGAGGTGTAGGAGTAATGCTCCTGGAGGACTGAGGTGTAGGAGTAATGCTCCTGGAGGACTGAGGTGTAGGAGTAATGCTCCTGGAGGACTGTGGTGTAGGAGTAATGCTCCTGGAGGACTGTGGTGTAGGAGTAATGCTCCTGGAGGACTGTGGTGTAGGAGTAATGCTCCTGGAGGACTGTGGTGTAGGAGTAATGCTCCTGGAGGACTGTGGTGTAGGAGTAATGCTCCTGGAGGACTGTGGTGTAGGAGTAATGCTCCTGGAGGACTGTGGTAGGAGTAATGCTCCTGGAGGACTGTGGTGTAGGAGTAATGCTCCTGGAGGACTGTGGTGTAGGAGTAATGCTCCTGGAGGACTGTGGTGTAGGAGTAATGCTCCTGGAGGACTGAGGTGTAGGAGTAATGCTCCTGGAGGATTGTGGTGTAGGAGTAATGCTCCTGGAGGACTGTGGTGTAGGAGTAATGCTCCTGGAGGACTGTGGTGTAGGAGTAATGCTCCTGGAGGACTGTAGGAGTAATGCTCCTGGAGGACTAGGAGTAATGCTCCTGGAGGACTGAGGTGTAGGAGTAATGCTCCTGGAGGACTGTGGTGTAGGAGTAATGCTCCTGGAGGACTGTGGTGTAGGAGTAATGCTCCTGGAGGACTGAGGTGTAGAAGTAATGCTCCTGGAGGACTGTGGTGTAGAGTAATGCTCCTGGAGGACTGTGGTGTAGGAGTAATGCTCCTGGAGGACTGTGGTGTAGGAGTAATGCTCCCTGGAGGACTGTGGTGTAGGAGTAATGCTCCTGGAGGACTGTGGTGTAGGAGTAATGCTCCTGGAGGACTGAGGTGTAGGAGTAATGCTCCTGGAGGACTGTGGTGTAGGAGTAATGCTCCTGGAGGACTGTGGTGTAGGAGTAATGCTCCTGGAGGACTGTGGTGTAGGAGTAATGCTCCTGGAGGACTGTGGTGTAGGAGTAATGCTCCTGGAGGACTGTGGTGTAGGAGTAATGCTCCTGGAGGACTGTGGTGTAGAGTAATGCTCCTGGAGGACTGTGGTGTAGGAGTAATGCTCCTGGAGGACTGTGGTGTAGGAGTAATGCTCCTGGAGGACTGTGGTGTAGGAGTAATGCTCCTGGAGGACTGAGGTGTAGGAGTAATGCTCCTGGAGGACTGAGGTGTAGGAGTAATGCTCCTGGAGGACTGAGGTATAGGAGTAATGCTCCTGGAGGACTGTGGTGTAGGAGTAATGCTCCTGGAGGACTGTGGTGTAGGTGTAATGCTCCTGGAGGACTGTGGTGTAGGAGTAATGCTCCTGGAGTCCTTTCAAGCTCCACGCGGCTTCCGAGCTTCTAATGTCAGTGGGCTGGAGGGCTGAGGTTGGGGCTGGAGGATTGAGGTTGGGGCTGGAGGGATTGAGGTTGGGGCTGGAGGGATTGAGGTTGGGGCTGGAGGGATTGAGGTTGGGGCTGGAGGGATTGAGGTTGGGGCTGGAGGGTTGAGGTTGGGGCTGGAGGGATTGAGGTTGGGGCTGGAGGGATTGAGGTTGGGGCTGGAGGGGTTGAGGTTGGGGCTGGAGGGGCTGAGGTTGGGGCTGGGGAGGGGTTGAGGTTGGGGCTGGAGGGATTGGGGTTGGGGCTGGAGAGGCAGAGGTTGGAGGGAGGGAGAGGGGGAGTACAGGGGGCAAGCAGCAGCCTCAGAAGAGGGAATGGGGTTTTAAGTGGGGTGGGGAGGCAGAGGTGGGGGGAGATAAAGGGAGGAGGAGGGAGAATCCAACAGCCTGTGGGGACCAGAGATAAAGAGGGGGAGGGGGAATCCAACAGCCTGTGGGGACCAGAGAGAAAGAGGGGGAGGGGGAATCCAACAGCCTGTGGGGACCAGAGAGAAAGAGAGGGGGAGGGGAGAATCCAACAGCCTGTGGGGACCAGAGATAAAGAGGGGGAGGGAGAATCCAACAGCCTGTGGGGACCAGAGAGAAAGGGGGGAAGAATCCAACAGCCTGTGGGGACCAGAGATAAAGAGGGGGGGGGGAATCCAACAGCCTGTGGGGACCAGAGAGAAAGAGGGGGGGGGGGGAGAATCCAACAGCCTGTGGGGACCAGAGATAAAGAGGGGGAGGGGAGAATCCAACAGCCTGTGGGGACCAGAGAGAAAGAGGGGGAGGGGAGAATCCAACAGCCTGTGGGGACCAGAGAGAAAGAGGGGAGGGGAGAATCCAACAGCCTGTGGGGACCAGAGATAAAGAGGGGGAGGGGAGAATCCAACAGCCTGTGGGGACCAGAGATAAAGAGGGGGAGGGGGAGAATCCAACAGCCTGTGGGGACCAGAGAGAAAGAGGGGGAGGGGAGAATCAACAGCCTGTGGGGACCAGAGAGAAGGAGGGGAGAATCCAACAGCCTGTGGGGACCAGAGATAAAGAGGGGGGAGGGGGAGAATCCAACAGCCTGTGGGGACCAGAGAGAAAGAGGGGGGAGGGGGAGAATCCAACAGCCTGTGGGGACCAGAGAGAAAGAGGGGGGAGGGGGAGAATCCAACAGCCTGTGGGGACCAGAGAGAAAGAGGGGGAGGGGACAGAATCCAACAGCCTGTGGGGACCAGAGAGAAAGAGGGGGGGGGGAGAATCCAACAGCCTGTGGGGACCAGAGAGAAAGAGGGGGGAGGGGGAGAATCCAACAGCCTGTGGGGACCAGAGAGAAAGAGGGGGGAGGGGGAGAATCCAACAGCCTGTGGGGACCAGAGAGAAAGAGGGGGGAGGGGACAGAATCCAACAGCCTGTGGGGACCAGAGAGAAAGAGGGGAAGGGGGAATCCAACAGCCTGTGGGGACCAGAGAAAAAGAGGGGGGGGAGGGGAGAATCCAACAGCCTGTGGGGACCAGAGAGAAAGAGGGGGGAGGGACAGAATCCAACAGCCTGTGGGGACCAGAGAGAAAGAGGGGGGAGGGGACAGAATCCAACAGCCTGTGGGGACCGAGATAAAGAGGGGGAGGGGAATCCAACAGCCTGTGGGGACCAGAGATAAAGAGGGAGCTGGGTCCATTACTCTGATGAGGTAGTTCAGGATATAGACTGATGAGCTGGGTCCATTACTCTGATGATGAGGTAGTTTAGAATGTAGACTGGGTCCATTCCTCTGTTGATGAGGTAGTTTAGGATGTAGACTGATCAGCTGGGTCCATTACTCTGATGATGAGGTAGTTTAGGATGTAGACTGATGAGCTGGGACCATTACTCTGATGATGAGGTAGTTTAGGAATGTAGACTGATGAGCTGGGACCATTACTCTGATGATGAGGTAGTTTAGGATGTAGACTGATGAGCTGGGACCATTACTCTGATGAGGTAGTTTAGGAATGTAGACTGATGAGCTGGGACCATTACTCTGATGATGAGGTAGTTTAGGATGTAGACTGATGAGCTGGGACCATTACTCTGATGAGGTAGTTTAGGATGTAGACTGATGAGCTGGGACCATTACTCTGATGAGGTAGTTTAGGATGTAGACTGATGAGCTGGGACCATTACTCTGATGATGAGGTAGTTTAGGATATAGACTGATGAGCTGGGACCATTACTCTGATGAGGTAGTTTAGAATGTAGACTGGGTCCATTACTCTATGATGAGGTAGTTTAGATATAGACTGATGAGCTGGGACCATTACTCTATGATGAGGTAGTTTAGAATTTAGAATGATGAGCTGGGACCATTACTCTGATGATGAGGTAGTTTAGGATGACTGAGAGCTGGGACCATTACTCTGATGAGGTAGTTTAGAATGTAGACTGGGTCCATTACTCTATGATGAGGTAGTTTAGGATATAGACTGATGAGCTGGGACCATTACTCTATGATGAGGTAGTTTAGAATGTAGACTGGGACCATTACTCTGATGATGAGGTAGTTTAGAATGTAGACTGGGACCATTACTCTATGATGAGGTAGTTTAGAATGTAGACTGGGTCCATTACTCTGATGATGTAGTGGGTCCATTCCTCTGATGATGAGGTAGTTTAGAATGTAGACTGGGTCCATTCCTCTGATGAGGTAGTTTAGGATGTAGACTGATGAGCTGGGACCATTACTCTGATGATGAGGTAGTTTAGAATGTAGACTGGGTCCATTCCTCTGATGATGAGGTAGTTTAGGATGTAGACTGATGAGCTGGGACCATTACTCTGATGATGAGGTAGTTTAGAATGTAGACTGGGTCCATTACTCTGATGGTAGTTTAGGATGTAGACTGATGAGCTGGGACCATTACTCTGATGATGAGGTAGTTTAGGATGTATACTGGGTCCATTACTCTGATGATGAGGTAGTTTAGGATGTAGACTGATGAGCTGGGACCATTCCTCTGATGATGAGGTAGTTTAGGATGTAGACTGATGAGCTGGGACCATTACTCTGATGATGAGGTAGATTTAGAATGTGAGACTGGGTCCATTACTCTGATGATGAGGTAGTTTAGGATGTAGACTGATGAGCTGGGACCATTACTCTGATGATGAGGTAGTTTAGGATGTAGACTGATGAGCTGGGACCATTACTCTGATGATGAGGTAGTTTAGAATGTAGACTGATGAGCTGGGACCATTACTCTGATGATGAGGTAGTTTAGGATATAGACTGATGAGCTGGGACCATTACTCTGATGATGAGGTAGTTTAGGATGTAGACTGATGAGCTGGGACCATTACTCTGAGGTAGTTTAGGATGTAGACTGATGAGCTGGGACCATTACTCTGATGATGAGGTAGTTTAGAATGTAGACTGATGAGCTGGGACCATTACTCTGATGATGAGGTAGTTTAGGATGTAGACTGGAGCTCCATTACTCTGATGAGGTAGTTTAGGATGTAGACTGATGAGCTGGGTCCATTACTCTGATGATGAGGTAGTTTAGGATGTAGACTGATGAGCTGGGACCATTCCTCTGATGAGGTAGTTTAGGATGTAGACTGATGAGCTGGGACCATTACTCTGATGATGAGGTAGTTTAGATATGACTGATGAGCTGGGTCCATTACTCTATGATGAGGTAGTTTAGAATGTAGACTGGGTCCATTACTCTGATGAGGTAGTTTAGGATGTAGACTGGGTCCATTCCTCTGATGATGAGGTAGTTTAGAATGTAGACTGATGAGTGGGACCATTCCTCTGATGATGAGGTAGTTTAGGATGTAGACTGATGAGCTGGGACCATTACTCTGATGATGAGGTAGTTTAGAATGTAGACTGGGTCCATTACTCTGATGAGGTAGTTTAGGATGTAGACTGATGAGCTGGGACCATTACTCTGATGATGAGGTAGTTTAGAATGTAGACTGGGTCCATTACTCTGATGATGAGGTAGTTTAGGATGTAGACTGATGAGCTGGGACCATTCCTCTGATGATGAGGTAGTTTAGGATGTAGACTGATGAGCTGGGACCATTACTCTGATGATGAGGTAGTTTAGAATGTAGACTGGGTCCATTACTCTGATGAGGTAGTTTAGGATGTAGACTGATGAGCTGGGACCATTACTCTGATGATGAGGTAGTTTAGGATGTAGACTGATGAGCTGGGACCATTACTCTGATGATGAGGTAGTTTAGGATGTAGACTGATGAGCTGGGACCATTACTCTGATGATGAGGTAGTTTAGAATGTAGACTGATGAGCTGGGACCATTACTCTATGATGAGGTAGTTTAGGATATAGACTGGGTCCATTCCTCTATGATCTTTAGGTAGTTTAGGATGTAGACTGGTGACCTGGGGTCTAATCCTCCTCTATGATGTTGAGGTAGTTTAGGATGTAGACTGGTAACCTGGGGTCTAATCCTCCTCTATGATGTTGAGGTAGTTTAGGATGTAGACTGGTGACCTGGGGTCTAATCCTCCTCTATGATGTTGAGGTAGTTTAGGATGTAGACTGGTGACCTGGGGTCTAATCCTCCTCTATGATATTGAGGTAGTTTAGGATGTAGACTGGTGACCTGGGGTCTAATCCTCTGAGATGATATTGAGGTAGTTTAGGATGTAGACTGGTGACCTGGGGTCTAATCCTCTGAGATGATATTGAGGTAGTTTAGGATGTAGACTGGTGACCTGGAGTCTAATCCTCCTCTATGATGATGAGGTAGTTTAGAATGTAGACTGATGAGCTGGGACCATTACTCTATGATGATGAGGTAGTTTAGGATATAGACTGGTGAGCTGGGACCATTACTCTGATGATGAGGTAGTTTAGGATGTAGACTGATGAGCTGGGACCATTACTCTGAGGTAGTTTAGGATGTAGACTGATGAGCTGGGACCATTACTCTGATGATGAGGTAGTTTAGAATGTAGACTGATGAGCTGGGACCATTACTCTGATGATGAGGTAGTTTAGGATGTAGACTGATGAGCTGGGACCATTACTCTGATGAGGTAGTTTAGGATGTAGACTGATGAGCTGGGTCCATTACTCTGATGATGAGGTAGTTTAGGATGTAGACTGATGAGCTGGGACCATTACTCTGATGAGGTAGTTTAGGATGTAGACTGATGAGCTGGGACCATTCCTCTGATGATGAGGTAGTTTAGGATATAGACTGATGAGCTGGGACCATTACCTATGATGAGGTAGTTTAGAATGTAGACTGGGTCCATTATATGATGAGGTAGTTTAGGATGTAGACTGGGTCCATTCCTCTGATGATGAGGTAGTTTAGAATGTAGACTGGTCCATTCCTCTGATGATGAGGTAGTTTAGGATGTAGACTGATGAGCTGGGACCATTACTCTGATGATGAGGTAGTTTAGAATGTAGACTGGGTCCATTACCTGATGAGGTCTAGTTTAGGATGTAGACTGATGAGCTGGGACCATTACTCTGATGATGAGGTAGTTTAGAATGTAGACTGGGTCCATTACTCTGATGATGAGGTAGTTTAGGATGTAGACTGATGAGCTGGGACCATTCCTCTGATGATGAGGTAGTTTAGGATGTAGACTGATGAGCTGGGACCATTACTCTGATGATGAGGTAGTTTAGAATGTAGACTGGGTCCATTACTCTGATGAGGTAGTTTAGGATGTAGACTGATGAGCTGGGACCATTACTCTGATGATGAGGTAGTTTAGGATGTAGACTGATGAGCTGGGACCATTACTCTGATGATGAGGTAGTTTAGGATGTAGACTGATGAGCTGGGACCATTACTCTGATGATGAGGTAGTTTAGAATGTAGACTGATGAGCTGGGACCATTACTCTATGATGAGGTAGTTTAGGATATAGACTGGGTCCATTCCTCTATGATCTTTAGGTAGTTTAGGATGTAGACTGGTGACCTGGGGTCTAATCCTCCTCTATGATGTTGAGGTAGTTTAGGATGTAGACTGGTAACCTGGGGTCTAATCCTCCTCTATGATGTTGAGGTAGTTTAGGATGTAGACTGGTGACCTGGGGTCTAATCCTCCTCTATGATGTTGAGGTAGTTTAGGATGTAGACTGGTGACCTGGGGTCTAATCCTCCTCTATGATATTGAGGTAGTTTAGGATGTAGACTGGTGACCTGGGGTCTAATCCTCTGAGATGATATTGAGGTAGTTTAGGATGTAGACTGGTGACCTGGGGTCTAATCCTCTGAGATGATATTGAGGTAGTTTAGGATGTAGACTGGTGACCTGGAGTCTAATCCTCCTCTATGATGATGAGGTAGTTTAGGATGTAGACTGGTGACCTGGGGTCTAATCCTCCTCTATGATGTTGAGGTAGTTTAGGATGTAGACTGGTGACCTGGGGTCTAATCCTCCTCTATGATATTGAGGTAGTTTAGGATGTAGACTGGTGACCTGGGGTCTAATCCTCTGAGATGATGTTGAGGTAGTTTAGGATGTCGACTGGTGACCTGGGGTCTAATCCTCCTCTATGATGTTGAGGTAGACTGGTGACCTGGGGTCTAATCCTCCTCTATGATATTGAGGTAGTTTAGGATGTAGACTGGTGACCTGGGGTCTAATCCTCTGCTATGATGTTGAGGTAGTTTAGGATGTCGACTGGTGACCTGGGGTCTAATCCTCCTCTATGATGTTGAGGTAGTTTAGGATGTAGACTGGTGACCTGGGGTCTAATCCTCTGAGATGATGTTGAGGTAGTTTAGGATGTAGACTGGTGACCTGGGGTCTAATCCTCCTCTATGATATTGAGGTAGTTTAGGATGTAGACTGGGTCCATTCCTCTATGATCTTTAGGTAGTTTAGGATGTAGACTGGTGACCTGGGGTCTAATCCTCCTCTATGATGTTGAGGTAGTTTAGGATGTAGACTGGTGACCTGGGGTCTAATCCTCTGAGATGATGTTGAGGTAGTTTAGGATGTAGACTGGTGACCTGGGGTCTAATCCTCCTCTATGATATTGAGGTAGTTTAGGATGTAGACTGGGTCCATTCCTCTATGATCTTTAGGTAGTTTAGGATGTAGACTGGTGACCTGGGGTCTAATCCTCCTCTATGATGTTGAGGTAGTTTAGGATGTAGACTGGTGACCTGGGGTCTAATCCTCTGAGATGATGTTGAGGTAGTTTAGGATGTAGACTGGTGACCTGGGGTCTAATCCTCCTCTATGATATTGAGGTAGTTTAGGATGTAGACTGGTGACCTGGGGTCTAATCCTCCTCTATGATGTTGAGGTAGTTTAGGATGTAGACTGGTGACCTGGGGTCTAATCCTCTGAGATGATATTGAGGTAGTTTAGGATGTAGACTGGTGACCTGGGGTCTAATCCTCCTCTATGATATTGAGGTATTTTAGGATGTAGACTGGTGACCTGGGGTCTAATCCTCCTCTATGATATTGAGATATTTTAGGATGTAGACTGGTGACCTGGGGTCTCATCCTCTTCTATGATATTGAGGTATTTTAGGATGTAGACTGGTGACCAATCCTCCTCTATGATGTTGAGGTAGTTTAGGATGTAGACTGGTGATCTGGGGTCTAATCCTCCTCTATGATATTGAGGTAGTTTAGGATGTAGACTGGTGACCTGGGGTCTAATCCTCTGAGATGATGTTGAGGTAGTTTGAGATGCTAATGATGATAATTCTCTGAGATGATGTTGAGGTAGGTTGAGATGATAATGATGATTAATCCTCTGATATGATATTGAGGTAGTTTGAGATGCTAATGATGATAATCCTCTGAGATGATGTTGAGGTAGTTTGAGATGATAATGATGATTAATCCTCTGATATGATATTGAGGTAGTTTGAGATGCTAATGATTATTAATCCTCTGAGATGATGTTGAGGTAGTTTGAGATGCTAATGATGATAATCCTCTGAGATGATGTTGAGGTAGTTTGAGATGCTAATGATGCTAATCCTCAGCTAAAAGCCCTCATCTCCCAGTGGAATGTAAATGCTGTTGTTTCTCTATGGGTAATGCTCGTCTGTCATGATGACATGTCACGCTCGTGTCCAGCTGTCTGTGTGTCGCTGTCTGTGTGTCCAGCTGTCTGTGTGTCGCTGTCTGTGTGTCCAGCTGTCTGTGTGTCGCTGTCTGGACGACACAGGAACGTGTGAGCTCACCTCGTTGAAAGTGTACGTTTCCCACAAGACGTTTTAAAAGTTATTTAGACTAGGGGATGGACGGTAAACAACGGTTGAGAAACAAGCGACACTTTTGGTCGGTTCAGCTCTTTCATTCCAGTTTAACCCAGCTCCAAATGTGTGGATTTGAAATGGGCCACTCACTGCAGTCACAACAGAGCCTCTCTTCCTGTTGTGAAGAAACGGGGCTGTAGAAATACAAGCTCTCTGTCTCTGGCATGAAGTGGCCCTTTGGAGAGAGAAGCAGAGGGGTTAACTTGGACATTGATCTCTCTGTCTCTCTGTCTGTATGTATCTCTGTCTCTCTGTATGTATCTCTGTCTCTCTGTCTCTCTCTATGTATCTCTGTCTCTGCACAGGCATGAAAAGGCCCTTTGGAGAGAGAAGCAGAGGGGTTAACTTGGAGATTGATCTCTCTCTATCTCTGTCTCTCTGTATATATCTCTTTCTCTGTCTCTCTGTATGTATCTGGGGCGGCAGGTAGCCTAGTGGTTAGAGCGTTGGACTTGTAACCGAAAGGTTGCTAGATCAAATCCCCGAGCTGACAAGGTACAGGGCAGTTAACCCCACTGTTCCTAGTCCGTCATTGAAAATAAGAATTTGTCCTTAACTGACTTGCCTCGTTAAATAAAGGTTAAAAAAATAAAATAAAATGTATCTCTGAATTAAGTTCAATTCAATTAGCTTTATTGGCATGACGTAACCATGTAGAGTACAAGTCAAATGTTTAGACACACCTTCTCATTCCAGGGTTGTTCTTTATGTTTTACTATTTTCTACATTGTAGAATAATAATGAAGACATCAAAACTATGAAATAACACATTATGGAATCATGTAGTTACCAGAAAAAAGCTCAACAATTCAAAATATCTGTTTTATACTTGAGATTCTTCAAAGGAGCTTTTGCCTTGATGACAGCTTTGCACAATAATTTAAAAAATGAGGGAAAAAAACCTTGAATGAGTAGATGTGTCCCAACGTTTGACTGGTACATAATGCCAAAGCTTACCCTGGAGATTTACAATATTAACATAATTAAAATAATCATTAAGACTGTCAACGGGACAACCATAATAATCAATAAAGTTAAAATAACTGCACTTTGATCAATAACAATAAGCATAGAGGACATGGTTGGTCTGTCAGACACTGTCCCTCATCCTATAGCAGGCAGCAACATGGTGCTCTGCCAACCCACATAGAGGACATGGTTGGTCTGTCAGACACTGTCCCTCATCCTATAGCAGCCAGCAACATAGTGCTCTGCCAACCCACATAGAGGACATGGTTGGTCTGTCAGACACTGTCCCCCATCCTATAGCAGGCAGCAACATGGTGCTCTGCCAACCCACATAGAGGACATGGTTGGTCTGTCAGACACTGTCCCCCATCCTATAGCAGGCCTCAACATAGTGCTCTGCCAACCCACATAGAGGACATGGTTGGTCTGTCAGACACTGTCCCTCATCCTATAGCAGGCCTCAACATAGTGCTCTGCCAACCCACATAGAGGACATGGTTGGTCTGTCAGACAATGTCCCTCATCCTATAGCAGGCAGCAACATAGTGCTCTGCCAACCCACATAGAGGACATGGTTGGTCTGTCAGACACTGTCCCTCATCCTATAGCAGGCCTCAACATAGTGCTCTGCCAACCCACATAGAGGACATGGTTGGTCTGTCAGACACTGTCCCTCATCCTATAGCAGGCAGCAACATGGTGCTCTGCCAACCCACATAGAGGACATGGTTGGTCTGTCAGACACTGTCCCTCATCCTATAGCAGTCCTCAACATAGTGCTCTGCCAACCCTCATAGAGGACATGGTTGGTCTGTCAGACACTGTCCCCCATCCTATAGCAGGCAGCAACATGGTGCTCTGCCAACCCACATAGAGGACATGGTTGGTCTGTCAGACACTGTCCCTCATCCTATAGCAGGCAGCAACATGGTGCTCTGCCAACCCACATAGAGGACATGGTTGGTCTGTCAGACACTGTCCCCCATCCTATAGCAGGCAGCAACATGGTGCTCTGCCAACCCACATAGAGGACATGGTTGGTCTGTCAGACACTGTCCCTCATCCTATAGCAGGCAGCAACATGGTGCTCTGCCAACCCACATAGAGGACATGGTTGGTCTGTTAGACACTGTCCCTCATCCTATAGCAGCCAGCAACATGGTGCTCTGCCAACCCACATAGAGGACATGGTTGGTCTGTCAGACACTGTCCCTCATCCTA
>NW_026281757.1:77500-87692 GCF_023373465.1 Oncorhynchus keta
TGAGTACTTCTTAGTCCAGTTTAATTTAACATGACAGTCACAGTCCCCAGATGAGTACTTCTTAGGCCAGTTTAATTTAACATGACAGTCACAGTCCCCAGATGAGTACTTCTTAGGCCAGTTTCATTTAACATGACAGTCACAGTCCCCAGATGAGTACTTATCCTCTCTGATAAGCCTCTGTGTGTCTGGCGCTGTACTAAGGCTGGATGTAAAGACATGGTGTCAGTTGACCATCTCTCCTAATGGTGTCAGTTGACCATCTCTCCTAATGGTGTCAGTTGACCATCTCTCCTAATGGTGTCAGTGTACCATCTCTCCTAATGGTGTCAGTTGACCATCTCTCCTAATGGTGTCAGTTGACCATCTCTCCTAATGGTGTCAGTTGACCATCTCTCCTAATGGTGTCAGTTGACCATCTCTCCTAATGGTGTCAGTTGACCATCTCTCCTAATGGTGTCAGTTGACCATCTCTCCTAATGGTGTCAGTTGACCATCTCTCCTAATGGTGTCAGTTGACCATCTCTCCTAATGGTGTCAGTTGACCATCTCTCCTAATGGTGTCAGTTGACCATCTCTCCTAATGGTGTCAGTTGACCATCTCTCCTAATGGTGTCAGTTGACCATCTCTCCTAATGGTGTCAGTTGACCATCTCTCCTAATGGTGTCAGTTGACCATCTCTCCTAATGGTGTCAGTTGACCATCTCTCCTAATGGTGTCAGTTGACCATCTCTCCTAATGGTGTCAGTGTACCATCTCTCCTAATGGTGTCAGTGTACCATCTCTCCTAATGGTGTCAGTGTACCATCTCTCCTAATGGTGTCAGTTGACCATCTCTCCTAATGGTGTCAGTGTACCATCTCTCCTAATGGTGTCAGTGTACCATCTCTCCTAATGGTGTCAGTGTACCATCTCTCCTAATGGTGTCAGTTGACCATCTCTCCTAATGGTGTCAGTTGACCATCTCTCCTAATGGTGTCAGTGTACCATCTCTCCTAATGGTGTCAGTTGACCATCTCTCCTAATGGTGTCAGTTGACCATCTCTCCTAATGGTGTCAGTTGACCATCTCTCCTAATGGTAGCATTCAGCGTTGTACCACCGCAGAAAGACATTCACAACACCGACCCCGACCGCTCTTCAGCTCAGCTTGAGCTGAAACGAAGACGGGTTTATGGGAAATAGTGATTTTAGGTTGTTTGAGGTTCACCAGAGGCACTCTCTGTATCACCCACTCTCTCTGAAAACACTCTCCCATGATTGGACCTGAAATAATGGCAGGTTTTTCGCGGCCGGGTTCGGTCCAGAATGCCGCCCCTGTGGGGCCCTGGTCAGAATACATGCAGTAAATGAGATGTAAGGACTCAGCCTCACAGAGTTGAACCTTGCAACACTATCGGTGGAAGCAGCTGTTGTTTTGGGGGGTGACATGGAAGAGGGTTATTTGTCCAGCAGAGAGAGGACTCTGGCTGGCTACATGTCTGAATGTCAAGCTGTTGTTTGGGGGGTGATATGGAAGAGGGGTTATTTGTTGAGAGGACTCTGGCTGTGCTACATGTCTGAATGTCAAGCTGTTGTTTGGGGGGTGATATGGAAGAGGGTTATTTGTTGAGAGGACTCTGGCTGGGCTACATAATAATATAATATAATAATAATAATAATAATAATAATAATAATAATAATAATGTCTGAATGTCAAGCTGTTGTTTGGGGGGTGATATAGAAGAGGGGTTATTTGTTGAGAGGACTCTGGCTGGGCTACATGTCTGAATGTCAAGCTGTTGTTTTGGGGGGGGTGATATGGAAGAGGGGTTATTTGTTGAGAGGACTCTGGCTGGGCTACATGTCTGAATGTCAAGCTGTTGTTTGGGGGATGATATGGAAGAGGGGGTTATTTGTTCAGCAGAGAGAGGACTCTGGATGTGCTACATGTCTGAATGCTGTTCTCTGCTCTGCTTTCTGTGTTCTGAAAAGCAGCTCTCGCTGTCACGATGACTAGCGGCTTTCGATGGTTCCTTCTGAACAGAACCACTTCCACAGTTCCCTCCAGAATTATTACGGGACCGTTCAGCCAATGAGGCTGATTACGAGTGTGATGGCAGGCACAACTCCCAGATAGTGTTGGGATGCCTCGTGTCCTACGTATATCAGTCCATATAATCACAACTCCCAGATAGTGTTGGGATGCATCGTGTCCTACGTATATCAGTCCACTCACAACGACCTAATCACAACTCCCAGATAGTGTTGGGATGCCTCGTGTCCTACGTATATCAGTCCACTCATAACGACCTAATCACAACTCCCAGATAGTGTCGGGATGCCTCGTGTCCTACGTATATCAGTCCACTCATAACGACCTAATCACAACTCCCAGATAGTGTTGGGATGCCTCGTGTCCTACGTATATCAGTCCACTCATAACGACCTAATCACAACTCCCAGATAGTGTTGGGATGCCTCGTGTCCTACGTATATCAGTCCACTCATAACGACCTAATCACAACTCCCAGATAGTGTTGGGATGCCTCGTGTCCTACGTATATCAGTCCACTCATAACGACCTAATCACAACTCCCAGATAGTGTTGGGATGCCTCGTGTCCTACGTATATCAGTCCACTCACAACGACCTAATCACAACTCCCAGATAGTGTCGGGATGCCTCGTGTCCTACGTATATCAGTCCACTCACAACGACCTAATCACAACTCCCAGATAGTGTTGGGATGCCTCGTGTCCCCTACGTATATCAGTCCACTCACAACGACCTAATCACAACTCCCAGATAGTGTCGGGATGCCTCGTGTCCTACGTATATCAGTCCACTCATAACGACCTAATCACAACTCCCAGATAGTGTTGGGATGCCTCGTGTCCTACGTATATCAGTCCACTCATAACGACCTAATCACAACTCCCAGATAGTGTTGGGATGCCTCGTGTCCTACGTATATCAGTCCACTCATAACGACCTAATCACAACTCCCAGATAGTGTTGGGATGCCTCGTGTCCTACGTATATCAGTCCACTCATAACGACCTAATCACAACTCCCAGATAGTGTCGGGATGCCTCGTGTCCTACGTATATCAGTCCACTCATAACGACCTAATCACAACTCCCAGATAGTGTTGGGATGCCTCGTGTCCTACGTATATCAGTCCACTCATAACGACCTAATCACAACTCCCAGATAGTGTCGGGATGCCTCGTGTCCTACGTATATCAGTCCACTCATAACGACCTAATCACAACTCCCAGATAGTGTTGGGATGCCTCGTGTCCTACGTATATCAGTCCACGCCATAACGACCTAATCACAACTCCCAGATAGTGTTGGGATGCCTCGTGTCCTACGTATATCAGTCCACTCATAACGACCTAATCACAACTCCCAGATAGTGTCGGGATGCCTCGTGTCCTACGTATATCAGTCCACTCACAACGACCTAATCACAACTCCCAGATAGTGTCGGGATGCCTCGTGTCCTACGTATATCAGTCCACTCATAACGACCTAATCACAACTCCCAGATAGTGTCGGGATGCCTCGTGTCCCGTATATCAGTCCACTCACAACGACCTAATCACAACTCCCAGATAGTGTCGGGATGCCTCGTGTCCTACGTATATCAGTCCACTCACAACGACCTAATCACAACTCCCAGATAGTGTTGGGATGCCTCGTGTCCCTACGTATATCAGTCCACTCATAACGACCTAATCACAACTCCCAGATAGTGTCGGGATGCCTCGTGTCCCTACGTATATCAGTCCACTCATAACGACCTAATCACAACTCCCAGATAGTGTTGGGATGCCTCGTGTCCTACGTATATCAGTCCACTCATGGACCTAATCACAACTCCCAGATAGTGTCAGGATGCCTCCCTACGTATATCAGTCCACTCACAACGACCTAATCACAACTCCCAGATAGTGTCGGGATGCCTCAGGCAGTCCACTGCTGACCTAATCACAACTCCCAGATAGTGTTGGGATGCCTCGTGTCCCAGTCCACTCGGACCTAATCACACCTCCCAGATAGTGTCGGGATGCCTCGTGTCTCATTATATCAGTCCACTGACCTAATCACAACTGAGTGTTGGGATGCCTCCACGTATATCAGTCACTCATAACGACCTCCACAACTCCCAGATAGTGTCGGGATGCATCGTGTCCCTACGTATATCAGTCCCTCATAACGGCACTAATCACACCTCCCAGATAGTGTTGGGATGCCTCGTGTCCTACGTATATCAGTCCACTCATAACGACAGATCACAACTCCCAGATAGTGTTGGGATGCCTCGTGTCCCTACGTATATCAGGCGACCTAATCACAACTCCCAGATAGTGTCAGGATGCCTCGTGTCCTACGTATATCAGTCCACTCACAACGACCTAATCACAACTCCCAGATAGTGTCGGGATGCCTCGTGTCCTAGGTCAGTCCACTCACAACGACCTAATCACAACTCCCAGATAGTGTCGGGATGCCTCGTGTCCGTATATCAGTCCCTCACAACGACCTAATCCCCAGATAGTGTTGGGATGCCTCGTGTCCTACGTATATCAGTCCACTCTGCTGACCAGATCACAACTCCCAGATAGTGTCGGGATGCCTCGTGTCCCCCTACGTATATCAGTCCACTCATAACGACCTAATCACAACTCCCAGATAGTGTTGGGATGCCTCGTGTCCTACGTATATCAGTCCACTCATAACGACCAGATCACAACTCCCAGATAGTGTCGGGATGCCTCGTGTCCTACGTATATCAGTCCACTCATGACCTAATCACAACTCCCAGATAGTGTTGGGATGCATCGTGTCCTACGTATATCAGTCCACTCATAACGACCTAATCACAACTCCCAGATAGTGTCGGGATGCCTCGTGTCCCTACGTATGTCAGTCCACTCATAACGACCTAATCACAACTCCCAGATAGTGTTGGGATGCCTCGTGTCCTACGTATATCAGTCCACTCACAACGACCTAATCACAACTCCCAGATAGTGTTGGGATGCCTCGTGTCCCCTACGTATATCAGTCCACTCACAACGACCTAATCACAACTCCCAGATAGTGTTGGGATGCCTGTCTAATGTATATCAGTCCACTCATACCTAATCACAACTCCCAGATAGTGTCGGGATGCCTCGTGTCCTACGTATATCAGTCTACTCATAACGACCTAATCACAACTCCCAGATAGTGTTGGGATGCCTCGTGTCCTGTCTATCAGTCCACTCATAACTGACCTAATCACAACTCCCAGATAGTGTTGGGATGCATCGTGTCCTACGTATATCAGTCTCTGTGTTGAGAGAGAACCATGCCAGTCTGTGTCTGTTTCTACGAGGCATTGTGTTGAGAGAACCATGCCAGTCCCTGTCTGTGTCTGTTACTACGAGGCATTGTGTTGAGAGAACCATGCCAGTCTGTGTCTGTTACTACGAGGCATTGTGTTAAGAGAACCATGCCAGTCCCTGTCTGTGTCTACGAGGCATTGTGTTGAGAGAGAACCATGTCAGTCCCTGTGTCTCATTGTGTTGAGAGAGTGCCAGTCTGTCTGTTTCTACGAGGCATTGTGTTGAGAGAGAACCATGCCAGTCCCTGTCTGTGTCTGTGTCTACGAGGCATTGTGTTGAGAGAACCATGCCAGTCTGTGTCTGTGTCTGTTACTACGAGGCATTGTGTTGAGAGAGAACCATGCCAGTCCCTGTCTGTGTCTACGAGGCATTGTGTTGAGAGAGAACCATGCCAGTCCCTGTCTGTGTCTGTGTCTACGAGGCATTGTGTTGAGAGAACCATGCCAGTCTGTGTCTGTGTCCCGAGGCTGTGAGAGAGAACCATGCCTGTCTGTGTCTGTGTCTACGAGGCATTGTGTTGAGAGAGAACCATGCCAGTCTCCTGTCTGTGTCTCTGTGAGAGAGTCAGTCCCTGTCTGTGTCACTACGAGGCATTGTGTTGAGAGAGAACCATGCCAGTCCCTGTCTGTGTCTGTGTCTACGAGGCATTGTGTTGAGAGAACCATGCCAGTCCCTGTCTACGAGGCATTGTGTTGAGAGAGAACCATGCCAGTCCCTGTCTGTGTCTACGAGGCATTGTGTTGAGAGAGAACCATGTCAGTCTGTCTGTTACTACGAGGCATTGTGTTGAGAGAGAACCATGTCTGTGTCTGTGTCTACGAGGCATTGTGTTGAGAGAACCATGCCAGTCCCCTGTGTCTGTGTCTACGAGGCATTGTGTTGAGAGAACCATGCCAGTCCCTGTCTGTGTCTGAACCACAGGTTGAGAGAGAACCATGCCAGTCCCTCTCTGTGTCTACAGCTGAGTGTCCACATGCCAGTCCCTGTCTGTGTCTGTGTCTACGAGGCATTGTGTTGAGAGAGAAACCATGCCAGTCCCTGTCTGTGTCTGTTACTACGAGGCAGGAAGAAACATGCCAGTCCCTGTCTGGATGACTACGAGGCATTGTGATGAGAGACATCTGCTGCTCTGTTCAGAGGCATTGTGATGAAGACCTGATGCCAGTCCCTATCTGTGTCTGTGCTACGAGGCTGTTTGAGAGAACCATGCCATGAAGCATTGGATGAGAGAACCATTGCTGCTCTGTTTCTAGAGGCATTGAGAGACCTGATGCCAGTCCCTATCTGTGTCTGTGTCTCTGTTTGAGAGGATGATGAAGAGGATGAAGACCTGATGTGTCTGTGTCTGTTACTACGAGGCATTGTGTTGAGAGAACCATGCCAGTCCCTGTCTGTGTCTACGAGGCATTGTGTTGAGAGAGAACCATGCCAGTCCCTGTCTGTTTCTACGAGGCATTGTGTTGAGAGAACCATGCCAGTCCCTGTCTGTGTCTGTGTCTACGAGGCATTGTGTTGAGAGAACCATGCCAGTCTGTGTCTGTTACTACGAGGCATTGTGTTGAGAGAGAACCATGCCAGTCCCTGTCTGTGTCTACGAGGCATTGTGTTGAGAGAGAACCATGCCAGTCCCTATCTGTGTCTGTGTCTACGAGGCATTGTGTTGAGAGAGAACCATGCCAGTCCCTGTCTGTGTCTACGAGGCATTGTGTTGAGAGAACCATGCCAGTCTGTGTCTGTGTCTACGAGGCATTGTGTTAAGAGAGAACCATGCCAGTCCCTGTCTGTGTCTACGAGGCATTGTGTTGAGAGAACCATGCCAGTCTGTGTCTGTTTCTACGAGGCATTGTGTTGAGAGAGAACCATGCCAGTCCCTGTCTGTGTCTGTTACTACGAGGCATTGTGTTGAGAGAGAACCATGCCAGTCTGTGTCTGTTACTACGAGGCATTGTGTTAAGAGAACCATGCCAGTCCCTGTCTGTGTCTACGGGGCATTGTGTTGAGAGAGAACCATGCCAGTCCCTCTCTGTGTCTACGAGGCATTGTGTTGAGAGAGAACCATGCCAGTCTGTGTCTGTTTCTACGAGGCATTGTGTTGAGAGAGAACCATGCCAGTCCCTGTCTGTGTCTACGGGGCATTGTGTTGAGAGAGAACCATGCCAGTCCCTGTCTGTGTCTACGGGGCATTGTGTTGAGAGAGAACCATGCCAGTCTGTGTCTGTTTCTACGAGGCATTGTGTTGAGAGAGAACCATGCCAGTCCCTGTCTGTGTCTGTTACTACGAGGCATTGTGTTGAGAGAGAACCATGCCAGTCCCTCTCTGTGTCTACAGCTGAGTGTCCACATTAGGCCTGTCCTGCTCCTCCAGAGTTACTGTATCAGGAAGTCAGAGGATGATGAAGACCTGATGAAGACATCTGCTGCTCTGCTTCAGAGGAGGATGAAGACCTGATGAAGACATCTGCTGCTCTGTTTGAGGACGATGAAGAAGATGAAGACATTGCTGCTCTGTTTCAGAGGACGATGAAGAGGATGAAGACCTGATGAAGACATCTGCTGCTCTGCTTCAGAGGAGGATGAAGACCTGATGAAGACATTGCTGCTCTGTTTCAGAGGAGGATGAAGACCTGATGAAGACATCTGACTGCTGCTCTGTTTCAGAGGAGGATGAAGACCTGATGAAGACATCTGCTGCTCTGTTTCAGAGGAGGATGAAGACCTGATGAAGACATCTGCTCCTCTGCTTCAGAGGAGGATGAAGAGGATGAAGACCTGATGAAGACATCTGCTGCTCTGCTTCAGAGGAGGATGAAGACCTGATGAAGACATCTGACTGCTGCTCTGTTTCAGAGGAGGATGAAGACCTGATGAAGACATCTGACTGCTGCTCTGTTTCAGAGGAGGATGAAGACCTGATGAAGACATCTGCTCCTCTGCTTCAGAGGAGGATGAAGAGGATGAAGACCTGATGAAGACATCTGACTGCTGCTCTGTTTCAGAGGAGGATGAAGAGGATGAAGACCTGATGAAGACATCTGCTGCTCTGCTTCAGAGGAGGATGAAGACCTGATGAAGACATCTGACTGCTGCTCTGTTTCAGAGGAGGATGAAGACCTGATGAAGACATCTGCTCCTCTGCTTCAGAGGAGGATGAAGAGGATGAAGACCTGATGAAGACATCTGACTGCTGCTCTGTTTCAGAGGAGGATGAAGAGGATGAAGACCTGATGAAGACATCTGACTGCTGCTCTGTTTCAGAGGAGGATGAAGACCTGATGAAGACATCTGACTGCTGCTCTGTTTCAGAGGAGGATGAAGACCTGATGAAGACATCTGACTGCTGCTCTGTCATGGAAACATTTCAGGAGCCATGTTTGAATGTTTCCCTCCGTTTCAGAAAGGAGTGGTCTGTGGCTGTATTCAGATGGTATGATAACAGCGGTAGACGAGTCAGCTCGACCCCTGAGCCCTGACTTCCTGTTTCCTTGTCCTGATGCTACTTTCTCTTTGTTTGTTATTTTCCATTATGTCATATCCTGTTGCTATATTTCTGTCTGACCACAGGAAGTGGGGCTGTGTTCGTTTGGACCCCAGGGCTGCAGGGCATGTCCCTGGAGCCCCTCTTTATACCAGCATGGGTATGCTGCTGCAGTACACTCAACTAATGAGTTGGAGAGGGCTGTCTGTCTGTCCTGGTGAGTTGGAGAGGGCTGTCTGTCTGTCCTGATGCAGTACACCCTGGAGCCCCTCTTTATACCAGCATGGGTATGCTCCGGCAGTACACTCAACTAATGAGTTGGAGAGGGCTGTCTGTCTGTCCTGATGAGTTGGAGAGGACTGTCTGTCTGTCCTGGTGAGTTGGAGAGGACTGTCTGTCTGTCCTGGTGAGTTGGAGAGGGCTGGCTGTCTGTCCTGATGAGTTGGAGAGGACTATCTGTCTGTCCTGATGAGTTGGAGAGGGCTGGCTGTCTGTCCTGATGAGTTGGAGAGGACTGTCTGTCTGTCCTGATGAGTTGGAGAGGACTGTCTGTCTGTCCTGATGAGTTGGAGAGGGCTGTCTGTCTGTCCTGATGCAGTACACCCTGGAGCCCCTCTTTATACCAGCATGGGTATGCTGCTGCAGTACACTCAACTAATGAGTTGGAGAGGACTGTCTGTCTGTCCTGATGAGTTAGAGAGGACTGTCTGTCTGTCCTGGTGAGTTGGAGAGGACTGTCTGTCTGTCCTGGTGAGTTGGAGAGGGCTGGCTGTCTGTCCTGATGAGTTGGAGAGGACTATCTGTCTGTCCTGATGAGTTGGAGAGGGCTGGCTGTCTGTCCTGATGAGTTGGAGAGGACTGTCTGTCTGTCCTGATGAGTTGGAGAGGACTGTCTGTCTGTCCTGATGAGTTGGAGAGGGCTGTCTGTCTGTCCTGATGCAGTACACCCTGGAGCCCCTCTTTATACCAGCATGGGTATGCTGCTGCAGTACACTCAACTAATGAGTTGGAGAGGACTGTCTGTCTGTCCTGATGAGTTAGAGAGGACTGTCTGGCTGCCCTGATGAGTTGGAGAGGACTGTCTGTCTGTCCTGATGAGTTGGAGAGGGCTGTCTGGCTGTCCTGATGAATTGGAGAGGGCTGGCTGTCTGTCCTGGTGAGTTGGAGAGGACTGTCTGTCTGTCCTGATGAGTTGGAGAGGGCTGTCTGGCTGTCCCTCTCCTCTCCTCTCTGCCGAGCCCTGGGAGGGGTCAGACATTCCTCCTTCCTGCCAATTGCCTGCTGATGGATTTAAGGAACCTCACAAGGGAACCAACACATTAGTCACGTCCCCCAG
>NW_026281758.1:0-4476 GCF_023373465.1 Oncorhynchus keta
TACGGAAACATGGCTTACTGGGAAGACGCTATCCAGGGCGGTGCAGCCAACGGGTTTCTCCACGCATCGCGCGGACAGAAACAAACATCTCTCTGGTAAGAAGAGTGGCGGGGGCGTATGCCTCGACTAACGGGACATGGTGTGATGAAGGGAAACATACAGGAACTCAAATCCTTCTGCTCACCTGATTTAGAATTTCACAATCAAATGGGACCGCATTATCTTCCAAGAGAATTCTCTTCGATTATAATCACAGCCGTATATATCCCCCCAGAGACACATCGATGGCTCTGAACCGAACTTTATTTAACTCTTTGCAAACTGAAAACATTTATCCGGAGGCTGCATTCATTGTAGCTGGGGGATTTTAACAAAGCCAATCTGAAAACAAGACTCCCAAATTTTATCAGCATATCGATTGCGCAACCAGGGGTGGTAAAACCTGGGATCATTGTTACTCTAACTTCCGAAGGACAAGATATAAGGCCCTGCCCCGCCCCCCTTTCTCGGAAAAGCTGACCACGACTCCATTTTTGCTGATCCCTGCCTACAGGCAGAAATTAAAACAAGAGGCTCCCACGCTGAGGTCTGTCCAACTGGTCAGACAAGCTGACTCTACAGTCCAAGACTGCTTCCATCACGTGACTGGGACATGTTTCTCAGACAAGGCCAGATGGGGAATATTGACGTAATACGCTGATTCGGTGTACGAGTTCATTAGAACGCAAGGTCAAGATGTCGTTCCTGCATAGCAACCATAAAAACATTCCCTAACCAGAACCGTGGATTGATGGCAGCATTCGAAAGGGAAACTGGAAAGCGAACCACTGCTTTTAATCAGGGCAAGGTGTCTGGCAACATGACTGGAATCACAAACAGTGCAGCGGGCTCCCCTCCGTAAGGCTATTAAACAAGCTAAGCGTCAGTACAGAGACAAAGTGGAATCTCAATTCAACGGCTCAGACAGACAAGAGGTATGTGGCAGGCCCACAGTCAATCACGGACTACAAGATGAAACCAGCCCAGTCACGGACCAGGATGTCTTGCTCCCAGGCAGACTAAATAACTTTTTTGCCCGCTTTGAGGACAATACAGCCACTGACACGGCCTGCAACGGAAACATGCGTCTCTCTTCACTGCAGCCGAGGTGAGTAAGACATTTTAAACGCGTTAACCCCTCGTAAGGCTGCAGGCCCAGACGGGTATCCCCAGCCGCGCCTCAGAGCATGCGCAGACCAGCTGGCCGGTGTGTTTACGGACATATTCAATCAATCCCTATACCAGTCTGCTGTTCCTACATGCTTCAAGAGGGCCACCATTGTTCCTGTTCCCAAGAAAGCTAAGGTAACTGAGCTAAACGACTACCGCCCCGTAGCACTCACTTCCGTCATCATGAAGTGCTTGAGGAGACTAGCCGCGACCATATCACCTCCACCCTACCTGACACCCTAGACCCACCCACTTGCTACCGCCCAAATAGGTCCACACAGACGATGCAATCTCAACCCACTGCACACTGCCCTAACCCACCTGGGACAAGAGGAATACCTATGTGAGAATGCTGTTCATCGACTACAGCTCGGCATTCAACACCATAGTACCCTCCAAGCTCAAGCCATCAAGCTGAGACCCTGGGTCTCGACCTCCCGCCCTGTGCAACTGGGTACTGGACTTCCTGACGGGCCGCCCCAGGTGGTGAGGGTAGGCAACAACATCTCCTCCCCGCTGATCCTCAACACGTGGGGCCCCACAAGGGTGCTTGAGCCCTCTCCCTGTACTCCCTGTTCACCCACGACTGGCCACGCACGCCTCCAACTCAATCAAGTTTGCGGATGACACAACAGTGGTAGGTTTACTACCAACAACGACGAGACGGCCTACAGGGGAGGAGGTGAGGGCTCGAGTGTGTGTCAGGAAAATAACCTCACACTCAACGCCAACAAAACTAAGGAGATGATTACTTCAGGAAACAGCAGAGGGGAACACCCCCTATCCACATCGATGGAACAGTAGTGGAGAGGGCAGCTAGTTTTAAGTTCCTCGGCATACACATCACAGACAAACTGAATTGGTCCACCATCACTGACAGCTGCCGCGGAAGAAGCATGCAGCAGCGCCTATTCAACCTCAGAGGGAAGAAATTCGGCTTGTCACCAAAAGCACTCACAAACTTCTACAGATGCACACCAGAGAGCATCCTGGCGGGCTGTATCACCGCCTGGTACGGTAACTGCTCCGCCTCAACCGTAAGGCTCTCCAGAGGGTAGTGAGGACTGCACAACGCATCGGGGGCAAACTACCTGCCCTCCAGGACACCTACACCACCCGTTGTTACAGGAAGGCCATAAAGATCATCAAGGACATCAACCACCCAAACCACTGCCTGTTCACCCCCGCTATCATCCAGAAGGCGAGGTCATACAGGTGCATCAAAGCTGGGACCAGAGACTGAAAAAACAGCTTCTATCTCAAGGCCATCAGACTGTTAAACAGCCACCACTAACAGTGAGTGGCTGCTGCCAACACACTGTCATTGACACTGACCCAACTCCAGCCATTTTAATAATGGGAATTGATGGGAATTATGTAAAATATATCACTAGCCACTTTAAACAATGCTACCTTATATAATGTTACTTACCCTACATTATTCATCTCATATGTATATGTATATACTGTACCTACATCATCGACTGCATCCTTATGTAACACATGTATCACTAGCCACTTTAACTATGCCACTTTTTGTTTACTTTGCCTACACACTCATCTCATATGTATACTGTACTCGATACCATCTACTGTATGCTGCTCTGTACCATCACCCATTCATATCCTTATGTACATATTCTTATCCCCTTTACACTGTGTATAAGACAGTAGTTTTGGAATTGTTAGTTAGATTACTTGTTGGTTATCACTGCATTGTCGGAACTAGAAGCACAAGCATTTCGCTACACTCGCATTTAACATCTGCTAACCATGTGTATGTGACAAATAAATTTTGATTTTGATTTGATTTGATTTGATTTGATTTGACTCAAAATATTTTCTGGATGGTTTGTCCTCTGGGTTTTTGCCTGCCAAATAAGTTATGTTATACCCACACACATAGAGTGTTTTCTATCCTAATCTACCAACTAAATGCATATCCTAGCTTTCTGGGCCTGAGTAGCAGTGTGAGTTTACTCTGGGCACACTTTTCATCCGATGTGAAAATAGTGCCCCTAGCCTTAAGAAGTTTTTAAACTCAGTTTTTCGGTACCTTACATGTAATCCGGATTAAAAATGCTCTGTCTAGGTCAGCTAGGGATCAACACTTTGTTTTAAGAATGTGAAATGTCAGAATAATAATAGAAAGAATGATTTATTTCAGCTTTTATTTCTTTTCATCACATTCCCAGTGGGTCAGAAGTTTACATACACTCAATTAGTATCTGGTAGAATTGCCATTAAATTGTTTAACTTGGGTCAAACATTCGAGTAGCCTTCCAAGCTTCCCACAATAAGCTGATGAATTTTGGCCCATTCCTCCTGACAGATCTGGTGTAACTGAGTCAGGTTTGTAGGCCTCCTTGCTCACACACACGTTTCAGTTATGCCACAAATTTCTATAGATTGAGGTCAGAGTTTGTGATGGCTATACCTAATACCTAGACTTTGGTTGTCTTGAAGCCATTTTGCCACAACTTTGGAAGTATGCTTGGAGTCATGATCCATTTGAAGACCCATTTTGCACCCAGCTTTATCTTCCTGACCATGTCTGAGATATATCCACATAATTGTCCATCCTCATGATGCCATCTATTGGTGTGAAGTGCACCAGTCCCTCTTTGCAGCAAAAAGCACCCCACAACATGATGCTGCCAAACCCTGTGCTTCATGGTTGGGATGGTGTTTGCTGGCTTGCTCCCCTTTTCCCTCCAAACGCAACGATGGTCATTATGGCCAAACAGTCCTATTTTTGTTTCATTCGACCAGTGGACATTTCTCCAAAAAGTACAATCTCTGTCCCCATGTGCAGTTGTAAACCGTAGTCTGTGTCTTCTTCCTGCTGAGCGCCTTTCAGGTTATGTCGATATAAGACTCACACGTAGGATATAGATACTTTTCTACCTGGTTCCTCCTGTATCTTTCTTCACACGGTCCTTGCTGTTGTTCTGGAATTGATTTTCACTTTTCGCACCACGTGCTTCATCTCTAGGGAGACAGAAATTGCCTCTCCTTGCTGAACGGTAATGAAGGTTGCTGTGGTCCTACTGTGTTTACATTGCGTACTATTGTTTGTACAGATGAACATGGTACCTTCAGGCGTTTGGAAATTGCTCCCAACGATGAACCAGACTTGTGGGAGGTCTACAATTGTTTCTGAGATCTTGGCTGATTTCTTTGATTTTCCCATGATATCAAGCAAAGAATTGAGTCGAAGGTAGTCCTTTGAAATACATCCACAGGTATTAACAAAATTAATCCAAT
>NW_026281759.1:0-36980 GCF_023373465.1 Oncorhynchus keta
CACATACACATGGCTAGCAGATGTTAATGGTCACATACACATGGTTAGCAGATGTTATTGGTCACATGGTGAGGAGATGTTATTGGTCACATGGTTAGCAGATGTTATTGGTCACATACACATGGTTAGCAGATGTTATTGGTCACATGGTTAGCAGATGTTATTGGTCACATACACATGGTTAGCAGATGTTAATGGTCACATACACATGGTTAGCAGATGTTATTGGTCACATACACATGGTTAGCAGATGTTATTGGTCACATACACATGGTTAGCAGATGTTATTGGTCACATGGTTAGCAGATGTTATTGGTCACATACACATGGTTAGCAGATGTTAATGGTCACATACACATGGTTAGCAGATGTTAATGGTCACATACACATGGTTAGCAGATGTTATTGGTCACATACACATGGTTAGCAGATGTTATTGGTCACATACACATGGTTAGCAGATGTTATTGGTCACATACACATGGCTAGCAGATGTTAATGGTCACATACACATGGTTAGCAGATGTTAATGGTCACATACACATGGTTAGCAGATGTTAATGGTCACATACACATGGTTAGCAGATGTTAATGGTCACATACACATGGTTAGCAGATGTTATTGGTCACATGGTGAGGAGATGTTATTGGTCACATGGTTAGCAGATGTTAATGGTCACATACACATGGTTAGCAGATGTTAATGGTCACATACACATGGCTAGCAGATGTTAATGGTCACATACACATGGTTAGCAGATGTTATTGGTCACATGGTGAGGAGATGTTATTGTTCACATGGTTAGCAGATGTTAATGGTCACATACACATGGTTAGCAGATGTTATTGGTCACATGGTGAGGAGATGTTATTGGTCACATGGTTAGCAGATGTTAATGGTCACATACACATGGTTAGCAGATGTTAATGGTCACATACACATGGTTAGCAGATGTTATTGGTCACATACACATGGTTAGCAGATGTTATTGGTCACATACACATGGCTAGCAGATGTTAATGGTCACATACACATGGTTAGCAGATGTTATTGGTCACATGGTGAGGAGATGTTATTGGTCACATGGTTAGCAGATGTTATTGGTCACATACACATGGTTAGCAGATGTTATTGGTCACATGGTTAGCAGATGTTATTGGTCACATACACATGGTTAGCAGATGTTAATGGTCACATACACATGGTTAGCAGATGTTATTGGTCACATACACATGGTTAGCAGATGTTATTGGTCACATACACATGGTTAGCAGATGTTATTGGTCACATGGTTAGCAGATGTTATTGGTCACATACACATGGTTAGCAGATGTTAATGGTCACATACACATGGTTAGCAGATGTTAGTGGTCACATACACATGGTTAGTAGATGTTATTGGTCACATACACATGGCTAGCAGATGTTAATGGTCACATACACATGGTTAGCAGATGTTATTGGTCACATGGTGAGGAGATGTTATTGGTCACATGGTTAGCAGATGTTAATTGGTCACATGGTTAGCAGATGTTATTGGTCACATACACATGGTTAGCAGATGTTATTGGTCACATACACATGGTTAGCAGATGTTATTGGTCACATACACATGGTTAGCAGATGTTATTGGTCACATACACATGGTTAGCAGATGTTATTGGTCACATGGTTAGCAGATGTTATTGGTCACATACACATGGTTAGCAGATGTTAATGGTCACATACACATGGTTAGCAGATGTTAATGGTCACATACACATGGTTAGCAGATGTTATTGGTCACATACACATGGTTAGCAGATGTTATTGGTCACATACACATGGTTAGCAGATGTTATTGGTCACATACACATGGCTAGCAGATGTTAATGGTCACATACACATGGTTAGCAGATGTTAATGGTCACATACACATGGTTAGCAGATGTTAATGGTCACATACACATGGTTAGCAGATGTTATTGGTCACATGGTGAGGAGATGTTATTGGTCACATGGTTAGCAGATGTTAATGGTCACATACACATGGTTAGCATATGTTATTGGTCACATGGTGAGGAGATGTTATTGGTCACATGGTTAGCAGATGTTAATGGTCACATGCACATGGTTAGCAGATGTTAATGGTCACATACACATGGTTAGCAGATGTTATTGGTCACATACACATGGTTAGTAGATGTTATTGGTCACATACACATGGCTAGCAGATGTTAATGGTCACATACACATGGTTAGCAGATGTTATTGGTCACATGGTGAGGAGATGTTATTGGTCACATGGTTAGCAGATGTTATTGGTCACATACACATGGTTAGCAGATGTTATTGGTCACATGGTTAGCAGATGTTATTGGTCACATACACATGGTTAGCAGATGTTAATGGTCACATACACATGGTTAGCAGATGTTATTGGTCACATACACATGGTTAGCAGATGTTATTGGTCACATACACATGGTTAGCAGATGTTATTGGTCACATGGTTAGCAGATGTTATTGGTCACATACACATGGTTAGCAGATGTTAATGGTCACATACACATGGTTAGCAGATGTTAATGGTCACATACACATGGTTAGCAGATGTTATTGGTCACATACACATGGTTAGCAGATGTTATTGGTCACATACACATGGTTAGCAGATGTTATTGGTCACATACACATGGCTAGCAGATGTTAATGGTCACATACACATGGTTAGCAGATGTTAATGGTCACATACACATGGTTAGCAGATGTTAATGGTCACATACACATGGTTAGCAGATGTTAATGGTCACATACACATGGTTAGCAGATGTTATTGGTCACATGGTGAGGAGATGTTATTGGTCACATGGTTAGCAGATGTTAATGGTCACATACACATGGTTAGCAGATGTTAATGGTCACATACACATGGCTAGCAGATGTTAATGGTCACATACACATGGTTAGCAGATGTTATTGGTCACATGGTGAGGAGATGTTATTGTTCACATGGTTAGCAGATGTTAATGGTCACATACACATGGTTAGCATATGTTATTGGTCACATGGTGAGGAGATGTTATTGGTCACATGGTTAGCAGATGTTAATGGTCACATACACATGGTTAGCAGATGTTATTGGTCACATACACATGGTTAGCAGATGTTATTGGTCACATACACATGGTTAGCAGATGTTATTGGTCACATACACATGGTTAGCAGATGTTATTGGTCACATGGTTAGCAGATGTTATTGGTCACATACACATGGTTAGCAGATGTTATTGGTCACATACACATGGTTAGCAGATGTTATTGGTCACATACACATGGTTAACAGATGTTATTGGTCACATGGTTAGCAGATGTTATTGGTCACATACACATGGTTAGCATATGTTATTGGTCACATGGTGAGGAGATGTTATTGGTCACATACACATGGTTAGCATATGTTATTGGTCACATGGTGAGGAGATGTTATTGGTCACATGGTTAGCAGATGTTATTGGTCACATGGTGAGGAGATGTTATTGGTCACATGGTGATGAGATGTTATTGGTCACATGGTTAGCAGATGTTAATGGTCACATACACATGGTTAGCAGATGTTAATGTTCACATGGTTAGCAGATGTTATTGGTCACATACACATGGTCAGCAGATGTTAATGGTCACATACACATGGTTAGCAGATGTTAATGGTCACATACACATGGTTAGCAGATGTTAATGGTCACATACACATGGTTAGCAGATGTTAATGGTCACATACACATGGTTAGCAGATGTTAATGGTCACATGGTTAGCAGATGTTAATGGTCACATGGTTAGCAGATGTTAATGGTCACATGGTTAGCAGATGTTAATGGTCACATGGTTAGCAGATGTTAATGGTCACATGGTTAGCAGATGTTAATGGTCACATGGTTAGCAGTTGTTAATGGTCACATGGTTAGCAGATGTTAATGGTCACATGGTTAGCAGATGTTAATGGTCACATGGTGAGGAGATGTTAATGGTCACATGGTGAGGAGATGTTAATGGTCACATACACATGGTTAGCAGATGTTAATGGTCACATGGTTAGCAGATGTTAATGGTCACATGGTTAGCAGATGTTAATGGTCACATGGTTAGCAGATGTTAATGGTCACATGGTGAGGAGATGTTATTGGTCACATGGTGAGGAGATGTTATTGGTCACATGGTTAGCAGATGTTAATGGTCACATACACATGGTTAGCAGATGTTAATGGTCACATACACATGGTTAGCAGATGTTATTGGTCACATGGTGAGGAGATGTTATTGGTCACATGGTTAGCAGATGTTAATGGTCACATACACATGGTTAGCATATGTTATTGGTCACATGGTGAGGAGATGTTATTGGTCACATGGTTAGCAGATGTTAATGGTCACATGCACATGGTTAGCAGATGTTAATGGTCACATACACATGGTTAGCAGATGTTATTGGTCACATACACATGGTTAGTAGATGTTATTGGTCACATACACATGGCTAGCAGATGTTAATGGTCACATACACATGGTTAGCAGATGTTATTGGTCACATGGTGAGGAGATGTTATTGGTCACATGGTTAGCAGATGTTATTGGTCACATACACATGGTTAGCAGATGTTATTGGTCACATGGTTAGCAGATGTTATTGGTCACATACACATGGTTAGCAGATGTTAATGGTCACATACACATGGTTAGCAGATGTTATTGGTCACATACACATGGTTAGCAGATGTTATTGGTCACATACACATGGTTAGCAGATGTTATTGGTCACATGGTTAGCAGATGTTATTGGTCACATACACATGGTTAGCAGATGTTAATGGTCACATACACATGGTTAGCAGATGTTAATGGTCACATACACATGGTTAGCAGATGTTATTGGTCACATACACATGGTTAGCAGATGTTATTGGTCACATACACATGGTTAGCAGATGTTATTGGTCACATACACATGGCTAGCAGATGTTAATGGTCACATACACATGGTTAGCAGATGTTAATGGTCACATACACATGGTTAGCAGATGTTAATGGTCACATACACATGGTTAGCAGATGTTAATGGTCACATACACATGGTTAGCAGATGTTATTGGTCACATGGTGAGGAGATGTTATTGGTCACATGGTTAGCAGATGTTAATGGTCACATACACATGGTTAGCAGATGTTAATGGTCACATACACATGGCTAGCAGATGTTAATGGTCACATACACATGGTTAGCAGATGTTATTGGTCACATGGTGAGGAGATGTTATTGTTCACATGGTTAGCAGATGTTAATGGTCACATACACATGGTTAGCATATGTTATTGGTCACATGGTGAGGAGATGTTATTGGTCACATGGTTAGCAGATGTTAATGGTCACATACACATGGTTAGCAGATGTTATTGGTCACATACACATGGTTAGCAGATGTTATTGGTCACATACACATGGTTAGCAGATGTTATTGGTCACATACACATGGTTAGCAGATGTTATTGGTCACATGGTTAGCAGATGTTATTGGTCACATACACATGGTTAGCAGATGTTATTGGTCACATACACATGGTTAGCAGATGTTATTGGTCACATACACATGGTTAACAGATGTTATTGGTCACATGGTTAGCAGATGTTATTGGTCACATACACATGGTTAGCATATGTTATTGGTCACATGGTGAGGAGATGTTATTGGTCACATACACATGGTTAGCATATGTTATTGGTCACATGGTGAGGAGATGTTATTGGTCACATGGTTAGCAGATGTTATTGGTCACATGGTGAGGAGATGTTATTGGTCACATGGTGATGAGATGTTATTGGTCACATGGTTAGCAGATGTTAATGGTCACATACACATGGTTAGCAGATGTTAATGTTCACATGGTTAGCAGATGTTATTGGTCACATACACATGGTCAGCAGATGTTAATGGTCACATACACATGGTTAGCAGATGTTAATGGTCACATACACATGGTTAGCAGATGTTAATGGTCACATACACATGGTTAGCAGATGTTAATGGTCACATACACATGGTTAGCAGATGTTAATGGTCACATGGTTAGCAGATGTTAATGGTCACATGGTTAGCAGATGTTAATGGTCACATGGTTAGCAGATGTTAATGGTCACATGGTTAGCAGATGTTAATGGTCACATGGTTAGCAGATGTTAATGGTCACATGGTTAGCAGATGTTAATGGTCACATGGTTAGCAGTTGTTAATGGTCAGCATGGTTGGGGCAGATGTTAATGGTCACATGGGTTAGCAGATGTTAATGGTCACATGGTGAGGAGATGTTAATGGTCACATGGTGAGGAGAGATGTTAAATGGTCACATACATGGTTAGCAGATGTTAATGGTCACATGGGTTAGCAGATGTTAATGGTCACATGGTTAGGCAGATGCTACGGTCACATGGTTAGCAGATGTTAATGGTCACATGGTGAGGGAGATGTTATTGGGTCACATGGTGAGGAGATGTTATTGGTCACATGGTTAGCAGATGTTAATGGTCACATGGTGAGGAGATGTTGGCTTGGTCACATGGTGAGGAGATGTTAATGGTCACATGGTGAGGAGATGTTATTGGTCACATGGTTAGCAGATGTTATTGGTCACATGGGTTAGCAGATGTTAATGGTCACATGGTTAGCAGATGTTATTGGTCACATGGTTAGCAGATGTTAATGGTCACATGGTTAGCAGATGTTATTGGTCACATGGTTAGCAGATGTTAATGGTCACATGGTTAGCAGATGCTAATGGTCACATGGTTAGCAGATGTTATTGGTCACATGGTTAGCAGGATGTTAATGGTCACATACACATGGTTAGCAGATGTTATTGGTCACATACACATGGTTAGCAGATGTTATTGGTCACATACACATGGTTAGCAGATGTTATTGGTCACATACACATGGTTAGCAGATGTTATTGGTCACATGGTTAGCAGATGTTATTGGTCACATACACATGGTTAGCAGATGTTATTGGTCACATACATACACATGGTTAGCAGATGTTATTGGTCACATACACATGGTTAACAGATGTTATTGGTCACATGGTTAGCAGATGTTATTGGTCACATACACATGGTTAGCATATGTTATTGGTCACATGGTGAGGAGATGTTATTGGTCACATACACATGGTTAGCATATGTTATTGGTCACATGGTGAGGAGATGTTATTGGTCACATGTGGGCAGATGTTATTGGTCACATGGTTAGCAGATGTTATTGGTCACATGGTGATGAGATGTTATTGGTCACATGTGGTTACACATGGTCACATACATGGTTAGGCAGATGCTAATGTTCACATGGTTAGCAGATGCTATTGGTCACATACACATGGTCAGCAGATGCTAATGGTCACATACATGGTTAGCAGATGTTAATGGTCACATACACATGGTTAGCAGATGTTAATGGTCAAGATACACATGGTTAGCAGATGTTAATGGTCACATCATGGTTAGCAGATGTTAATGGTCACATGGTTAGCAGATGTTAATGGTCACATGGTTAGCAGATGTTATTGGTCACATGGTTAGCAGATGTTATTGGTCACATGGTTAGCAGATGTTAATGGTCACATACACATGGTTAGCAGATGTTATTGGTCACATGGTTAGCAGATGTTATTGGTCACATACACATGGTTAGCAGATGTTATTGGTCACATGGTTAGCAGATGTTATTGGTCACATACACATGGTTAGCAGATGTTAATGGTCACATACACATGGTTAGCAGATGTTAATGGTCATACACATGGTTAGCAGATGTTATTGGTCACATGGTTAGCAGATGTTATTGGTCACATACATGGTTAGCAGATGTTATTGGTCACATGGCACATGGCTAGCAGATGGTTGAGATGTCACATACACATGGTTGGGGCAGATGTTAATGGTCACATACACATGGTTAGCAGATGTTAATGGTCACATACACATGGTTAGCAGATGTTATTGGTCACATGGTGAGGAGATGTTATTGGTCACATGGTTAGCAGATGTTAATGGTCACATACACATGGTTAGCATATGTTATTGGTCACATGGTGAGGAGAGATGTTATTGGTCACATGGTTAGCAGATGTTAATGGTCACATGCACATGGTTAGCAGATGTTAATGGGTCACATACACATGGTTAGCAGATGTTATTGGTCACATACACATGGTTAGTAGATGTTATTGGTCACATACACATGGCTAGCAGATGTTAATGGTCACATACACATGGTTAGCAGATGTTATTGGTCACATGGTGAGGAGATGTTATTGGTCACATGGTTAGCAGATGTTATTGGTCACATACACATGGTTAGCAGATGTTATTGGTCACATGGTTAGCAGATGTTATTGGTCACATACACATGGTTAGCAGATGTTAATGGTCACATACACATGGTTAGCAGATGTTATTGGTCACATACACATGGTTAGCAGATGTTATTGGTCACATACACATGGTTAGCAGATGTTATTGGTCACATGGTTAGCAGATGTTATTGGTCACATACACATGGTTAGCAGATGTTAATGGTCACATACACATGGTTAGCAATGTTAATGGTCACATACACATGGTTAGCAGATGTTATTGGTCACATACACATGGTTAGCAGATGTTAATGGTCACATACACATGGTTAGCAGATGTTATTGGTCACATACACATGGCTAGCAGATGTTAATGGTCACATACACATGGTTAGCAGATGTTAATGGTCACATACACATGGTTAAAGATGTTAATGGTCACATACACATGGGTTAGCAGATGTTAATGGTCACATACACATGTTAGCAGATGTTATTGGTCACATGGTGAGGAGATGTTATTGGTCACATGGTTAGCAGATGTTAATGGTCATACACATGGTTAGCAGATGTTAATGGTCACATACACATGGCTAGCAGATGTTAATGGTCACATACACATGGTTAGCAGATGTTGTGGTCAGGGTGAGGAGATGTTATTGTTCACATGGTTAGCAGATGTTAATGGTCACATACACATGGTTAGCATATGTTATTGGTCACATGGTGAGGAGATGTTATTGGTCACATGGTTAGCAGATGTTAATGGTCACATACACATGGTTAGCAGATATATGTGGTCACATACACATGGTTAGCAGATGTTATTGGTCACATACACATGGTTAGCAGATGTTATTGGTCACATGGTTAGCAGATGTTATTGGTCACATACACATGGTTAGCAGATGTTATTGGTCACATACACATGGTTAGCAGATGTTATTGGTCACATACACATGGTTAACAGATGTTATTGGTCACATGGTTAGCAGATGTTATTGGTCACATACACATGGTTAGCATATGTTATTGGTCACATGGTGAGGAGATGTTATTGGTCACATACACATGGTTAGCATATGTTATTGGTCACATGGTGAGGAGATGTTATTGGTCACATGGTTAGCGGATGTTATTGGTCACATGGTGATGAGATGTTATTGGTCACATGGTGATGAGATGTTATTGGTCACATGGTTAGCAGATGTTAATGGTCACATACATGGTTAGCAGATGTTAATGTTCACATGGTTGTAGATGTTATTGGTCACATACACATGGTCAGCAGATGTTAATGGTCACATACACATGGTTAGCAGATGTTAATGGTCACATACACATGGTTAGCAGATGTTAATGGTCACATACACATGGTTAGCAGATGTTAATGGTCACATACACACGCAGATGTTAATGGTCACATGGTTAGCAGATGTTAATGGTCACATGGTTAGCAATGTTAATGGTCACATGGTTAGCAGATGTTAATGGTCACATGGTTAGCAGATGTTAATGGTCACATAGTTTAGCAGATGTTAATGGTCACATGGTTAGCAGATGTTAATGGTCACATGGTTAGCAGTTGTTAATGGTCACATGGTTAGCAGATGTTAATGGTCACATGGTTAGCAGATGTTAATGGTCACATGGTGAGGAGATGTTAATGGTCACATGGTGAGGAGATGTTAATGGTCACATACACATGGTTAGCAGATGTTAATGGTCACATGGTTAGCAGATGTTAATGGTCACATGGTTAGCAGATGTTAATGGTCACATGGTTAGCAGATGTTAATGGTCACATGGTGAGAGATGTTATTGGTCACATGGTGAGGAGATGTTATTGGTCACATGGTTAGCAGATGCTAATGGTCACATGGTGAGGAGATGTTATTGGTCACATGGTGAGGAGATGTTAATGGTCACATGGTGAGGAGATGTTATTGGTCACATGGTTAGCAGATGTTATTGGTCACATGGATTTAGCAGATGTTAATGGTCACATGGTTAGCAGATGTTGTGGTCACATGGTTAGCAGATGTTAATGGTCACATAGTTAGCAGATGTTATTGGTCACATGGTTAGCAGATGTTAATGGTCACATGGTTAGCAGATGTTAATGGTCACATAGTTTGCAGCAGATGTTATTGGTCACATGGTTAGCAGATGTTAATGGTCACATGGTTAGATGTTAATGGTCACATGGTTAGAGATGTTATTGGTCACATGGTTAGCAGATGTTAATGGTCACATGGTGAGGAGATGTTATTGGTCACATGGTGAGGAGATGTTAATGGTCATGGTGAGGAGATGTTATTGGTCACATGGTTGCTTGAATGTTATTGGTCACATGGTTAGCAGATGTTAATGGTCACATGGTTAGCAGATGTTATTGGTCACATGGTTAGCAGATGTTAATGGTCACATGGTTAGCAGATGTTAATGGTCACATGGTTAGCAGATGTTAATGGTCACATGGTTAGCAGATGTTAATGGTCACATACACATGGTTAGCAGATGTTATTGGTCACATACACATGGTTAGCAGATGTTATTGGTCACATACACATGGTTAGCAGATGTTATTGGTCACATACACATGGCTAGCAGATGTTAATGGTCACATACACATGGTTATGCAGATGTTAATGGTCACATACACATGGTTAGCAGATGTTAATGGTCACATACACATGGTTAGCAGATGTTAATGGTCACATACACATGGTTAGCAGATGTTATTGGTCACATGGTGAGGAGATGTTATTGGTCACATGGTTAGCAGATGTTAATGGTCACATACACATGGTTAGCAGATGTTAATGGTCACATACACATGGCTAGCAGATGTTAATGGTCACATACACATGGTTAGCAGATGTTGTGGTCACATGGTGAGGAGGATGTTATTGTTCACATGGTTAGCAGATGTTAATGGTCACATACACATGGTTAGCATATGTTATTGGTCACATGGTGAGGAGATGTTATTGGTCACATGGTTAGCAGATGTTAATGGTCACATACACATGGTTAGATGTTTATTGGTCACATACACATGGTTAGCAGATGTTGTGGTCACATACACATGGTTAGCAGATGTTGTGGTCACATACACATGGTTAGCAGATGTTATTGGTCACATGGTTAGCAGATGTTGTGGTCACATACACATGGTTAGCAGATGTTGTGGTCACATACACATAGTTGCAGATGTTATTGGTCACATACACATGGTTAACAGATGTTATTGGTCACATGGTTAGCAGATGTTATTGGTCACATACACATGGTTGCTATATGTTATTGGTCACATGGTGAGAGATGTTATTGGTCACATACATGGTTAGCATATGTTATTGGTCACATGGTGAGGAGATGTTATTGGTCACATGGTTGGCAGATGTTATTGGTCACATGGTGAGGAGATGTTATTGGTCACATGGTGATGAGATGTTATTGGTCACATGGTTAGATGTTATGGTCACATACACATGGTGCCAGATGTTAATGTTCACATGGTTAGCAGATGTTATTGGTCACATACACATGGTCAGCAGATGTTAATGGTCACATACACATGGTTAGCAGATGTTAATGGTCACATACACATGGTTAGCAGATGTTAATGGTCACATACACATGGTTAGCAGATGTTAATGGTCACATACACATGGTTAGCAGATGTTAATGGTCACATGGTTAGCAGATGTTAATGGTCACATGGGTAGCAGATGTTAATGGTCATGGTTAGCAGATGTTAATGGTCACATGGTTAGCAGATGTTAATGGTCACATGGTTAGCAGATGTTAATGGTCACATGGTTGCAGATGTTAATGGTCACATGGTTAGCAGTTGTTAATGGTCACATGGTTAGCAGATGTTAATGGTCACATGGGTTAGCAGATGTTTGGTCACATGGTGAGAGATGTTAATGGTCACATGGTGAGGAGATGTTAATGGTCACATACACATGGTTAGCAGATGTTAATGGTCACATGGTTTAGCAGATGTTAATGGTCACATGGTTAGCAGATGTTAATGGTCACATGGTTAGCAGATGTTAATGGTCACATGGTGAGGATGTTATTGGTCACATGGTGAGGGAGATGTTATTGGTCACATGGTTAGCAGATGTTAATGGTCACATGGTGAGGAGATGTTATTGGTCACATGGTGAGGAGATGTTAATGGTCACATGGTGAGGGAGATGTTATTGGTCACATGGTTAGCAGATGTTATTGGTCACATGGTTAGCAGATGTTAATGGTCACATGGTTAGCAGATGTTATTGGTCACATGGTTAGCGAGATGTTAATGGTCACATAGTTTTAGCAGATGTTATTGGTCACATGGTTAGCAGATGTTAATGGTCACATGGTTAGCGAATGTTAATGGTCACATGGTTAGCAGATGTTATTGGTCACATGGTTAGCAGATGTTAATGGTCACATGGTTAGCAAGATGTTAATGGTCACATGGTTAGCAGATGTTATTGGTCACATGGTTAGCAGATGTTAATGGTCCATGGTGAGGAGATGTTATTGGTCACATGGTGAGGAGATGTTAATGGTCACATGGTGAGGAGATGTTATTGGTCACATGGTTAGCAGATGTTAGTGGTCACATGGTTAGCAGATGTTAATGGTCACATGGTTAGCAGATGTTAGTGGTCACATGGTTAGCAGATGTTAGTGGTCACATGGTTAGCAGATGTTAGTGGTCACATGGTTAGCAGATGTTAGTGGTCACATGGTTAGCAGATGTTAGTGGTCACATGGTTAGCAGATGTTAATGGTCACATGGTTAGCAGATGTTAATGGTCACATGGTTAGCAGATGTTATTGGTCATATGGTTAGCAGGATGTTGTGGTCACATGGTTAGCAGATGTTAATGGTCACATGGTTAGCAGTGTAGTGAACTGCAGCTTGTTGGCCGAATAAGGTGTTTTTTCTATCAAACGTTGTTTATGTTGTCGACTGTTCTTTTTGTTTTTATCAAATGAAAAAAGTTTAATACAATTTAAATTATTATCTCGAAAGAATCCCAGCTATTGTTTTTCAATAGGCTATTTGTGTGTTCTAAATGCTAACTGAGAGCTTCCTATTTTTGTCTCTTGAATCCATCCTGGAAAGTACCTTTTCACAGAGATGGCAAGATACGTATGAGAACATTCCCTCTCTTAACTCCCACAGCTCCATAGAATGGTGTCCGTCCCAAATCACACCCTATTCCCTACATAGTGCACTTCTTTTGGTCAGGGCCCATAGAGTTCTGGTCAAAAGTTGTGCACTATATAGGGAATAGGTTGACATTGTGGACAGAACCCTTGTGCTCCCAACACAAGAATGGCTTTGTCTTCTTCAGACAATGTTTGGTGTTGTTGAGGAAATCTAAACACACAACACTAGAAACATGATCTACAGCCCCCTTTAATTACCCAGCATGCATTCTCCTTCACTAAATACGGCCTTTGTTTTGGGTCCTCTGGTACCTCTACACATATCTGTTTTTGTAGTTTGCCGTGCCCCTGTTGATTGTCATATTCATTGTTGTCCTGTTTTGTGAAAAGTGATGATGGGAGACATTTTGTGCCTTGTGTTTCTTGCAGTGTTCCTGCGGTGATGCTGATGTGGGGAAGCTGTACGTGAGGCTCCACCATCTTGGACCCTGATTTAGACTTGTCGTGCTGGGGCAACAGTTATGTCTCAGCGTCAGTCACAAAACATGGCAAAATTGCAATAGTTCATTTTATATCACAATTATTTAACTGTTTTTTAAAACAAGGGTTATGAACCATTCATCATTTTAGAGGTGTTTATGATGCAAGTAAACCTGTATATTTGAGGTTATTTTTTTATTTCGTATCGTATACACATTTCATCTCTGTTGCAAATGGGATTCTAACCTCAATGGAAGATTGTGCACCAGGCATTTGCATTATTCCTGGGAATTTCTAAAAGGAGTAACTGTTTGTACTGTAAAAACTGATTTATGTCCAGTACTTTATGTTTTATATGCCTGCCTTATATACTGTCTTAACAACAATGAGATACAGTTTTTAATTTAAGTTAAAATGACTTTCCGTTCTTTATATACTGTCTAACATTTAGATGCATAGCAGTGAAATGATATATAATAAGACTGTGAGTTATTAATTTCAAATAAAAAGTTATCTTGTTTATGGGTATTTATTACACTTCTTCGATGTCACTTTTTAACAACAACAAAAACATGTATATTTAGCACAAAAAAATTATTTCATATGTAACATTCTGTTATTTTTACTAGTGTAACTTCATGAATAAAATTCTGGGATATTGTAGGACTAACCATATGGCCATATCGTAGCTCAATTTTCCATTTAAAACGTCTACCTCTTGAAGTTGGAGCAGACCTCTCGATGGGGTAAACGATACCCCCCGGTAGCCTGTGCGATAAACGCAAATGTGGTATTTATGTGCCTCCCACGGTCACGTCAGGGAGGCAGGAACAAGGAGGAGACTGGTGCTGCGGCATAACGCTGCACCACCTCGTTGGTTTATACACCCAATATTATTATTATTTTTTATTGTACACAGGATAGAACCGTTTCGATAGCTTCTTACACTGCCAGCGGTGATTTCACTACTTGGATAAATCGGACACTTTATTTCTGTGTATTGTTGCTCCAGATTGGTGCTTTCATTCACGTGTGAGTGGAAACATAACTGTTTTAGATGTATCCAAACAGACAAAGTACTGTATGTAGTCTATCAGGAGTAATTACAACGTTCATTACACTGTTACTCAGTTGAATACTGTTTTAGGGTTGACAAACCAACAACTAACTAATATTTTATAAACCAAGGTAAAAGCTTTATATTTACACAATCGGACATTCGCTAAAAGCCATTTAAAGATGAAGAAATCAATAACTAATTTACTGTTTTGTCACAGAATCATCAAACTAGGTATGATTTTATTCTATAAAATGTCTAGCATACTTTTACAACCTTTGTTTTGAGTACAACCGTTTTGACTTGATAGAAATACATACAATCTCAAATATTGTATTTAAAGATGAAGAAATCAATAACTAATTCAGTGATTGTCACAGAAAAAAGTGAATATATGCATTTATTTTGCAATAACTTAAAGAAATGTTCATTTCAAGTGCAATTTGTTCTATATGAAGTCAGACAGTGTTTACATTACATTGTACAATGTTTAGTCTTAAATTGTATGCCAAATTTGTGTTGCATTGGGGCTGCACATGTTTAAATAGTTACAAGGCACAGCAGTCATTTATTTATGTCTCTAATTTAACAGCAAAGAGGCCCTTCCAATCATTTTTATTTTGGCTTTGTTGAAGTCCTTTGTCATCCCCAGACTGTCACGGTTTTCATATGGTGAAGGAGAGTCGACCAAACTGCAGCGATGTCGATTGCGATCCATGTTTATTTAAACAAACGTAAACACGAATAAACACTACTAAAACAATAAACGAACCGAAAACAGCCTATAAGCATGTGTCAACTAACATCGACCAAGGCCATCAAGACACTCAGGACAATCACCCACAATACAACCAAGAATATGGTTGTTTAAATATGGTTCCCAATCAGAGACAACGATAAACACCTGCCTCTGATTGAGAACCACTTCAGACAGCCATAGACTCTCCTAGAACACCCCACTAAGCTACAATCCCACTAAGCTACACACCACATACAAAACCCATGTCACACCCTGGCCTGACCAAATACATGAAGAAAAACACAAAATACTTCGACCAGGACGTGACACAGACAAGCTGAATGGTACCATCTCCTGAGGTAATAGATTCAACTGTTCAACACTTACAGCCAAATGTTTAATACCCCAGGTATTCCCAGAACACATTGTGGAAAGTCTATAGATACAGTGGTCACTTTATTAGGTACAACGCCCTATGCATCTGGAGCAGCGTGAATTCAGAACTGTTGATGAAACTGGGAAAGGAGATAGACTGTCCAGCATCTGTGTCATTTTGCCCATCTTAATGTTTTCTTTTTATTGGCCAGTCTGAGATATGGCTTTTTCTTTGCAAATCTGCCTAGAAGGCCAGCATCCCGGAGTCGCCTCTTCACTGTTGACGTGGAGACTGGTGTTTTGTGGGAACTATTTAATTAAGCTGCCAGTTGAGGACTTGTGAGGCGTCTGTTTCTCAAACTAGACACTCAAATGTACTTGTCCTCTTGCTCAGTTTCTGCACCGGGGCCTCCCACTCCTCTTTCTATTCTGGTTAGAGCCAGTTTGCGCTGTTCTGTGAAAGTAGTAGTACACAGCGTTGTACGAGTTTCAGCTTCGGTTTCTTGCCAAATTCACGCATGGAATAGCCTTCATTTCTCAGAACAAGAATAGATGGACAGATTTCAGAAGAAAGGTCTTTGTTTCTGGCCATTTTGAGCTTGTAATCAAACCCACAAATGCTGATGCTCCCCCCCCCCAAAAAAAATATATATATATTTAACCTTTATTTAACCAAGTAGGCTAGTTCAGAACAAGTTCTCATTTGCAACTGTGACCTAGCCAAGATAAAGTAAAGCAGTTCAACACAAACAACAACACAGAGTTACACATGGAATAAACAAACATACAATCAATAATACAGTATAAAAGTCTATATACAGTGTGTGCAAATGAGGTGAGATAAGGGAGGTAATGCAATAAATAGGCCATGGTGGCAAAGTAATTACAATATAGCAATTAAACACTGGAATGGTAGATGTGCAGAAGATGAATGTGCAAGTAGAGATACTGGGGTGCAAAGGAGCAAGATAAATAAGTACAGTATGGGGGATGAGGTATATTGGATGGGCTATTTACAGATGAGCTATGTACAGGTGCAGTGATCTGTGAGCTGCTCTGACAGCTGGTGCTTAAACATCTTCAGAGATGTTTGCAGTTCGTTCCAGTCATTGGCAGCAGAGAACTGGAAGGAAAGATGGTCAAAGGAAGAATTGGCTTTGGGGATGAGATATACCTGCTGGAGCGCGTGCTACGGGTGGGTGCTGCTATGGTGACCAGTGAGCTGAGATAAGACGGGGCTTTACCTAGCAGAGACTTGTAAAGTATGAAGTGAGGGCCAGCCAACGAGAGCGTACATGTCGCAGTGGTGGATAGAATATGGGGCTTTGGTGACAAAACGGATGGCATTGTGATAGACTGAATCCAATTTCTTGAGAAGACTGTTGGAGGTTATTTTGTAAATGACATCGCCAAAGTCGAGGATTGGTAGGATGGTCAGTTTTACAAGGGTATGTTTGGCAGCATGAGTGAAGGATGCTTTGTTTGCGAAAATAGGAAGCTGATTCTAGATTTAATTTTGGATTGGAGAGGTTTAATGTGAGTCTGGAAGGAGAGTTTACAGTCTAACCAGACACCTAGGTATTTGTAGTTGTCCACATATTCAAAGTCAGAGCCATCCAGAGCAGTGATGCTGGACGAGCGGGCAGGTGCGTGCAGCAATCGGTTGAAGAGCATGCATTTAGTTTTACTTGCATTTAAGAGCAGTTGGAGGCCACAGAAGGAGAGTTGTATGGCATTGAAGCTCGTTTGAAGGTTTGTCAACACAGTGTCCAAAGAAGGGACAGAGGTATACAGAATGGTGTTGTCTGCGTAGAGGTTGATCAAAGAATCACCAGCAGCGAGAGCGACATCATTGATGTTTACAGAGAAGAGAGTCGGCCCGAGAAATGACCCCTGTGGCACCCCCATAGAGACTGCCAGAGGTCCGGACAACAGGCCCTCCGATTTGACATACTGAACTCTATCGGGGAAGTAGTTGGTGAACCAAGCGAGGCAATCATTTGAGAAACCAAGGCTGTTGAGTCTGCCAATAAGAATGTTGTGATTGACAGAGTCGAAAGCCTTAGCCAGGTTGATGAATACGGCTGTACAGTAATGTCTCTTATCGATGCGGGTTATGATATCGTTTAGGACCTTGAGCGTTGCTGAGGTGCACCCATGACCAGCTCTGAAACCAGATTGCATAGCGGAGAAGGTGCGGTGAGATTCGAAATGGTTGGTAATCTGTTTATTAACCTTGGCTTTCAAGGATCTTAGAAAGGCATGGTAGAATAGATATAGGTCTATAGCAGTTTGGGTCTAGAGTGTCTACCCTTTGAAGAGGGGATGCTTTCCAATCTACGGGAATCCCAGACAATATGAAAGAGGTGAACAGGCTAGTAATAGGGGTTGTAACAATTTCGGCAGATAATTTTAGAAAGACAGGGTCAGATTGTCTAACCCGGCTGATTTGTATGGGTCCAGATTTTGCAGGTCTATCAGAACATCAGCTATCTGGATTTGGAGTGAGAAGTGGGGGAGGATTGGGCGAAGTTGCTGTGGAGACGCAGGGCTGTTGACCGGGTAGAGGAGCGAGGTGGAAAGCATGGCCAGCTGTAGAAAAATGCTTGTTGAGATTCTCAATTATTGTGGATTTATCGGTAGTGACAGTGTTTCCTCAGTGCAGTGGGCAGCTGGGTGGAGGTAATAATTACAAAAGGGTTTTCTAATTATCAATTAGCCTTTTAAAATGATCAACTTGGATGAGCTAACACAACATGCCATTGGAACACGGGAGTGATGGTTGCTGATAATGGCCCTCTGGAGTGGGTCGAGAGTTTCAAGTTCCTTGATGTCCACATCACCAACGAACGGTCATGGTCCAAACATACCAACACAGTCCCGAAGAGGGCACCGGCAAAACCTTTCCCTTCAGGAGACTGAAAAAAGATATGGCATGGGCCCCAGATCCTCCAAAGGTTCTACAGCTGCAACATCGATGTAATGCTGTGCGTACTGGCGGCAGAGAAGTCAGACGCAAGGAGAGCGCTGGTTTACAACGGTGTCGTTTAATATCCATAAACCACCGTCAACAGAACAAGAGAGATTTATCGCACATTTCCCCGTCGATGGGTTGATAAGTGAGTCGCCTTCTTTTTGGGAAGGCGAGAGCCAAATCGGCATATTCAGGGGGAATGCACGGAGACCTGGTCTGGACTCTCCCACCGTAGTAGCACCTACGGAAACCCTAAACACCTCCTCGAGCACTCTGCGACCACCCCGTGAGAGCCCTCCGTTGCCATGAAACAGTGGGGTCATGACAAGCTAACCAGGGTAAGCCTAGCACCACGGGAACACAGGAGAGTCAATGAGAAAGAAACTGATTTTCTCCATGTGACCCCCTGCGCCACCATACCCAGAGGAGCGGTGGCCTCTTAATCGACCCTGACCTAATGGTCGACTATCTAAGGCGTGAACTAGGATGGGCATAGCCGCAGGAACCATGGGGATCCCTAAACCATGGGCAAATGATCTGTCAATAAAATTCCCAGCCGCGCCTGAATCGAGGACCGCCTTATGCTGAATGCAGGGAAAACTCAGGAAAGTGTGAACAAAACATGTGTGCAACAGGGGTGAGAATGGTGCCTTCTCACCTGAGGTGACGCCAGAGTGCCCCTGCCTGCTGCCTCGACCCCCAGACGAACCAACCCAGCACCGAACGGAATTGTGACCTCTGCAGCCACAGATGGTCCACGAGAGGAACCTCCTCGGTCTCCCTGAGCGCAGCACCTCCCAACTCCGTGGTCATTGGATCGGTGGTGCTGGGGGATGGAACCAACAGACCCCGATCTGGACATCCGCGGGTAGCCAGCAGGTTATCCAGCCGAATGGGACAGGTATACCAGCTGTTCGAGAAGGTGAGGGTGGTGTCCCTGCAGGCCAACTCTCCGACTGGAGGTCCTTGCACAAACTGCAGCGATAGTAGTAGATCAGGGCCCTGTCGTTCCATCCTGCTCCGGAGGCCAGGGTCCGAAAGTCCAAAGCGAACTCCTGTGCGCTCCTCGTCCCCCTGCCGTAGGTAGAAAGATGTTCACCCGTCGCTCTGCCCCGGGCGGGTGGTCGAGGCTGCCCGGGAAGCGTGGGTGAACTCCTCCAAAGTGGTCCAGCACGGCGTTGGCCCACTCAGGGCTTTTGCCGAGAGGCAGAAGGCGAGGGCGGACACCCTCTCACAGCCTGAAGGAGCCGGGTACTCCCCGAGGAGGGTGAGGCGAATCCCACTGGGAGCCGGGTGCAGGGGAGTGAGTAGTGAGACCCCTGTTGTGCTGGGGGAGGCACTGGAGAGAACTCTCCCTGTCTCTCTGACGGTCCATTGATGGACAACGCGGTCCATGGCTTGGCCTTCGAAAGTAGGCGCAGGAGAGCAAAAACTGGTTTACAACGGTGTCGTTTAATATACATAAACTACCGTCAACAGAACTATACATCAAAGGGGTCAAGCATAACCGGTAAATACCAGCATACTGTGCACAAGCACAACAAGAAACAAACAATTCCACACAAGGACATGGGGGGAACACAGGGCCAAATACAAAATACTTAATGAAATGGAAACCAGGTGTGTAGGAAAACAAGACAAAATAAATGGAAAATGAAAAGTGGATCGACGATGGCTAGAAGCCCGGTGGCCCGCCATTTGAACAAAAGGAAACGACCCGGTGTAAGTCGCGACAATCGAGCATCCTGGGCGGTTGCATCACCGCCTGGTATGGCAACTACTTGGCATTTGACCGTAAGGCAGTACAGAGGTAGCTGCTTGTCTGTCGGTACATCACTGGGTCAAATCAAATCAAATCAAATTTATTTTATATAGCCTTCGTACATCAGCTGATATCTCAAAGTGCTGTACAGAAACCCAGCCTAAAACCCCAAACAGCAAACAATGCAGGTGTAAAAGCACGGTGGCTAGGAAAACTCCCTAGAAAGGCCAAAAACCTAGGAAGAAACCTAGAGAGGAACCGGGCTATGTGGGAGTGGCCAGTCCTCTTCTGGCTGTGCCGGGTAGAGATTATAACAGAACATGACCAAGATGTTCAAATGTTCATAAATGACCAGCATGGTCGAATAATAATAAGGCAGAACAGTTGAAACTGGAGCAGCAGCACAGTCAGGTGGACTGGGGACAGCAAGGAGCCTTCATGTCAGGTAGTCCTGGGGCACGGTCCTAGGGCTCAGGTCAGTTGAAACTGGAGCAGGAGCATGGCCAGGTGGACTGGGGACAGCAAGGAGTCGTCATGTCAGGTAGTCCTGGGACATGGTCCTAGGGCTCAGGTCCTCCGAGAGAGAGAAAGAAAGAGAGAAGGAGAGAATTAGAGAACGCACACTTAGATTCACACAGGACACCGAATAGGACAGGAGAAGTACTCCAGATATAACAAACTGACCCTAGCCCCCCGACACATAAACTACTGCAGCATAAATACTGGAGGCTGAGACAGGAGGGGTCAGGAGACACTGTGGCCCCATCCGAGGACACCCCCGGACAGGGCCAAACAGGAAGGATATAACCCCACCCACTTTGCCAAAGCACATCCCCCACACCACTAGAGGGATATCTTCAACCACCAACTTACCATCCTGAGACAAGGCCGAGTATAGCCCACAAAGGGTCCAAGCTTCCTGCCATCTAGGACCTATATAAAAAGCGGTGTCAGAGGAAAGCCCATAAAATTGTCAGAGACTCCAGTCACTCAAGTTATAGACTGTTTTCTCTGCTATCGCACGGCAAGCGGTACAGGAATGGCAAGTTTGGACCAAAAGGCTCCTCAACAGCTTCTACCCCCAAGCCATTAGACTGCTGAACAATTAATAAAAATCACCACCGGACAATTTACATTGTGGTCTAGTGGTCGTGTACTGTACAGGTGTGGTCTGGTGACAGGTACCTGTATCTATACTGTACAGGTGTGGTCTGGTGACAGGTACCTGTATCTATACTGTACAGGTGTGGTCTGGTGACAGGTACCTGTATCTATACTGTACAGGTGTGGTCTGGTGACAGGTACCTGTATCTATACTGTACAGGTGTGGTCTGGTGACAGGTACCTGTATCTATACTGTACAGGTGTGGTCTGGTGACAGGTACCTGTATCTATACTGTACAGGTGTGGTCTGGTGACAGGTACCTGTATCTATACTGTACAGGTGTGGTCTGGTGACAGGTACCTGTATCTATACTGTACAGGTGTGGTCTGGTGACAGGTACCTGTATCTATACTGTACAGGTGTGGTCTGGTGAGTACCTGTATCTATACTGTACAGGTGTGGTCTGGTGACAGGTACCTGTATCTATACTGTACAGGGTGTGGTCTGGTGACAGGTACCTGTATCTATACTGTACAGGTGTGGTCTGGTGACAGGTACCTGTATCTATACTGTACAGGTGTGGTCTGGTGACAGGTACCTGTATCTATTCTGTACAGGTGTGGTCTGGTGACAGGTACCTGTATCTATACTGTACAGGTGTGGTCTGGTGACAGGTACCTGTATCTGTACTGTACAGGTGTGGTCTGGTGACAGGTACCTGTATCTATACTGTACAGGTGTGGTCTGGTGACAGATACCTGTATCTATACTGTACAGGTGTGGTCTGGTGACAGGTACCTGTATCTATACTGTACAGGTGTGGTCTGGTGACAGGTACCTGTATCTATACTGTACAGGTGTGGTCTGGTGACAGATACCTGTATCTATACTGTACAGGTGTGGTCTGGTGACAGGTACCTGTATCATACTGTACAGGTGTGGTCTGGTGACAGGTACCTGTATCTATACTGTACAGGTGTGGTCTGGTGACAGGTACCTGTATCTATACTGTAACAGGTGTGGTCTGGTGACAGGTACCTGTATCTATACTGTACAGGTGTGGTCTGGTGACAGATACCTGTGTGTGTACTCTACAGGTGCGAGTTGGTGACCTGTGTCTGTCGGTCTGTCTATCCAGGTGTGTGCTGGTGACACTTTTCCATGGAGATGCAGGTGGTGCAGCGGGCCAGGAGAACTTCCTTGCCGGGAGGTCGCGACCCCTGGAGTTCAGAGTTCAGCAGCTCAAGTCCCTCCAGGATGATCACAGACAGACAGGGAGAGATCGCCACCGCCCTCAAACAGGACATCAACAGGGTAAAATCTTCGCACTGGACTTATCTGGGTTGGGGTCAATTAAAATATTGAACAAACATTTCAGGAAGTAAAGTGCATTTGCCTTTTGTGCCCTGGTCAAGCGTAGAGGCGTGGTGTTCCATTTGGAAGCGTGTCCTTTATCTCACATCAATAAGCGTGACTTTGCATTCCACAGAGCCAGTCGACACCCCATTGTTGGAGTTGATCGGCCTGGAGAATGAGATCAGCCTGGCTGTGTCAAAGCTGACGCAGTGCTGCTCCTCGGCCAGTAAGAAGAGCCTCCTCACCATCTCAGACCAGGTACAGAGTGGACATTTTAACTTAACTACTCTCTTAGAAAGAAGGTCCTACGGCTGTCTCCGATTGGAGAAGCATTTGAATAACCCCTCCCACAGAAGGTTCTGTATGAAAACCAACACGGTTCTACATGGATCTCAAAAGGTTTCTTCTAAAGGTTCTATATGAAACCCAACACAGTTCTACATGGATCTCAGAAGGTTTCTTCTAAAGGTTGTCCCCATGGGGACAGCTGAAGGACATTTTTTATCTAGGAGTATATATGTAAACCATTTAGCCACTGACTGAGAGGATTAATACAGTTTCATGTAATTGAAGGTATACATCCAGCCAGAGCCCCCTGGGAGTGGTCCTCATCAGCCCGGGGCCTGGAACCACCCCTGGGCCTCACTCTGCAGCCCCTGGTCGGGGCCATCGCTGCTTGGTACGCCCCTATGTTTATCTTTCCCCTCCCATTACTATTCCTCCATAGCTGTTTATTTTCAGCGTTGCCTTAGATGTAAACTGTCATGTTCAACATATACATTTAATGGTGGTAAAGAAAGATGAGGAGATGTCTGTCTGTAATGAAGATGCTCTGCTTTTTGACACCACAGTCCACAAAGCAAGTTCTGCAGGCTTTAGTTTGATCTAATCTTTATTGTGTCCCGTCGTGTGGTTCAGGGCTGCAGGGAAAGACCTAGTTAAGCTGCAGCTGGTCCCAGAACAGAGTGGCAAGTCTTGCTCTACATTGTAATCAGAGGGCTGATATAAATACTATGCTGCCAGTCTCTCTTCACTAAGAGTTGAGGAGAGACTGGCTGCATCACTTCTTTATAGAAACATTAACGTGTTGAAAATCCCAAATGGTTTGCATAGTCACCCACACACACACACACACACACACACACACACACACACACACACACACACACACACACACACACACACACACACACACACACACACACACACACACACACACACACACACACACACACACACACACACACACACACACACACACACACACACACACACACACACACACACACTTACCCCACCAACCAAATTTGTCTCCACTTTTTGTGGATTGGGGTGACCAGTTCTTGGTTCCAAATATTGGGGAAGATGCAGAGCTAAGTATGATGTTAAAGAGTTTTAGTCTTTAATAGTTGATTCTAAGATTTGTATTTGATCATGTATATGTTTCTGCTGTTCGTTCTTTGTAATAGAGCCAAAAAAGACTGAAGCAGTGGTTTATCAGACATCTCCATTTTGGATAGATCATTCTTTGTGTTTGTTGTTTGTTTAGTGTTTCAATTTTCACAGAAGTGGTTAAGAGTCTATTCTTCAATTACATTGAGCTGATTTCTGACATGCCGTTCCTTCTTTTTCCGTAAGTAATATTTCTGGTGGTTTAGTGATTCACCATAGTGAAGGCGTAGACTCAGGTTTTCTGGGTCTATTAGTTTTTGGTTGGACAGGTTTCTCAATTTCTTTCTTAGATTGTTGCATTCTTCATCAAACCATTTGTCATTGTTGTTCATTTTCTTCGGTTTTCTGTTTACATTTTTAGATTTGAGGAAGCTGAGAGGTTAAATATACTATTTAGGTTTTCTACTGTTTACACCTTCACTGTTACAGTGGAACGTTTTGTCAGGAAGTTGTCTAAAATGGTTGAATTTGTTGTTCACAGTGTTTTTGGTTTCTACACTACAGTCCTTCCCATCTGTAGCATTTCTTAATGTTACTCAGTTCCTTTGGCTTTGATGCCTCATGATTGAGTATTGCTCTGTTCAGTAGACTGTGATTTTGCTGTGGTCTGATAGGGGTGTTAGTGGACTGACTGTGAACGCTCTGAGAGACTCTGGGTTGAGGTCAGTGATAAAGTAATCTACAGTACTACTGCCAAGAGATAAGCTATAGATGCACCTATAGAAATCCTCGAAACCTACCATTGACTATGTACATACCCAGCGTGCGACAGAGCTACAGGAGTTGTGACTCATTTTTGTTGATTTATGTTGTCGTAGTTGTGCCTAGGGGCGCATATGTGGGAGAATGCTGTCTCCTCCAGGCAGGTGTTTGTCCCCCTGTGTGCTGAGGGTGTCGGGTTCTTGTCCGGTTCTGGCATTTGGTCACCACAGACTAGTACATTTCCCTGTGCCTGGAAATGATTGATTTCCCCCTCCAGGATGGAGAAGCTGTCTTCATTAAAGTATGAGGATTCTATTTATTTATTTAAGCTTTATTTAACCAGGTAGGCAAGTTGAGAACAAGTTCCTCGTTTACAACTGCGACCTGGCCAAGATAAAAAGCAAAACAGTGCGACACAAACAACAACACAGAGTTACATAAACAAACATACAGTCAATGTGCAAATGAGGTAAGATTAGGGAGGTATAAGACGTAAATAGGCCATGGTAGCAGAAAATAATGACAATTTAGCAATTTGTAGTGGGGGGGTATAGGTAGCACAGGATGACATTTTCCCTGTTAAGATCATTTCCTTTTGAGTTTATAAGCCAAATGTAAAATGCTCCCTGTTTTGATTAATTTAATAGAATGAGTAATTACTGCTCTATATCAAATTAGCATACCCCCTGAGTCGCTTCCCTGTTTCACACCTGGTAGTGTGGTGGATGGGACTACCAGCTCTCTGTAACCTAGAGGGCAACCCAGTGGGTCCATCTCCTCTATACCACCCACCTGGTAGTGTGGTGGATGGGACTACCAGCTCTCTGTAACCTAGAGGGCAACCAGTGGAGCCCGTCTCTCTATACCACCCACCTGGTAGTGGTGGATGGGACTTCCACCAGCTCTCTGTAACCTAGAGGGGCACCAGTGGGTCCATCTCCTCTATACCACCCACCTGGTAGTTTGGTGGATAGGACTACCAGCTCTCTGTAACCTAGAGGGCAACCAGTGGGCCGTCTCCCTCTATACCAGGTTTCTTGTAGAATGACAATGTCTGTATTTCTGATATTTTTTTGGTAAGGTTCAGGTTCCTGCTCTTCAGGCCAAAAGCCAGATGACCTCAGGCCTTAGATATTTCAGGATGAGATAGTGAAGGCTTTATGTTCCATAAAGTGTCCAGTGTTGGTCGTGTGGTTTTGGCCTCCAGACCAATAAGTGGGGGCAGAGCCTGCTGAGCATCTGGTACATGCCATTGGCTTGGGAGAGAGTGGGGGGGGTTTGGGCCTGTTTGCCTGCTCACAGCCTGGGCGTATGTCAGACTCCCATGTTGAGGACCTCTTTATTGGGAGTGGGGGGGTGCATGGGGTGGGCAGGAGGGCATAGGTCTGATCTGAGGGGGCATAAATAGGGTGTGGGCATGGTTGACTTGTAGGTCCTCTCGGCGTGGGTTCTCTGTGTAGGTCCGGAGGAGTACTGCTGAATCCTTGTTGGTCTGGGTGGGGTGTCTATTGATCTGTTGCTCCTGTATGAAGTGTTGGGGATACGTTTGAGAGCGTGTCCTTTAGAGTCCAGGCGAAGGTGGGCACTGCTGCCTTGTAGAGTGGACCTGGTCATAGAGGCTGTTCATGTCCAGGGTGAAGTGGTGGGCACTGCTGCCTTGTAGAGGTGGACCTGGTCATAGAGGCTGTTCAAGTCCAAGGTGGAGTGGTGGACGAGGAAAACATTTGGTTTTGAGGCACAGTCACGGGAAATACCCCAGTCATAGGCTGTTCTCTCTACTACATCATGGCAAGCAGTACCGGAGTGCCAAGTCTAGGACAAAAAGGCTTCTCAACAGTTTTTACCCCCAAGCCAAAAGACTCCTGAACAGGTAACCAAATGGCTACCCGGACTATTTGCATTTGCATGTGGGGAGGTTGTCAGGAGGGCTATCAGGGTGGCTGATGGGGGGGTGCTCAGAGGGGGTGAGATCCCCTGGGCTTGGGGTTCTTCATTTGTCGGTCCCACTGTGATTTCAACGCTATGGTCAGGGTCTGGTGTGGACTGTTCTGCTGTGGTGTGGAGACTTTTGTCGTGAGATGAGGTGGGCTGTTCTGCTGGCTTCTGTGATGGTGGCCACCTCTCTAGTGGGTTGTTCTCTGTCACACGCCATCCCCTCACCCTCTCCTCCAGCAGTCTGATCCCTCCTCCATCCCCCTCAACCTCTCCTCCAGCAGTCTGATCCTCTCTCCTCCATCCCCCTCACCCTCTCCTCCAGCAGTCTGATCCCTCCTCCATCCCCTCACCCTCTCCTCCAGCAGTCTGATCCTCTCCTCCATCCTCCTCACCCTCTCCTCCAGCAGTCTGATCCTCTCCTCCATCCCCCTCACCCTCTCCTCCAGCAGTCTGATCCTCTCCTCCATCCCCCTCACCCTCTCCTCCAGCAGTCTGATCCTCTCCTCCATCCCCCTCACCCTCTCCTCCAGCAGTCTGATCCTCTCCTCCATCCCCCCTCACCCTCCTCCAGCAGTCTGATCCTCTCCTCCATCCCCCTCACCCTCTCCTCCAGCAGTCTGATCCTCTCCTCCATCCCCCTCACCCTCTCCTCCAGCAGTCTGATCCTCTCCTCTAGTGCTCTGTTTTTCTCCTGCTCTTTCTCCTGTTTAAGTTGTCTCACCACTGTCCAGAGTGCAGATGTCTCGCTCTCCACCTCCAGCTCTCCGGGTCTGGTAAAAGGGGTGTTGTTGTGCTGGACTGTTGTCTGGGTCTGTGCTGACTGGAGTGTAATCACCTGCTGTTCCAGCTCCACCTGCCTTACCTCCAGCTGGTTCAATTGATCCTTCATTTCAATGAGGGGGTAGTACTCTGACCTGTGAGGTTGACTTTCCGCTTGGGGTTGTTTGTCTGTGGGGTTAAATAATGATGAGGTCTTTTCTGACCCGCTCGGGGTGGGGGTATCTTTCTCAAGGGAGAGCTTCTCCTGCTGGGCTAATGCTTTGATTTGGTGAAAGTCCAGCTGAAACTGTTTAGGGTTACCCTGTACCATTACTGTTCCAGACTTATAGAGATTTATAGCTGACTCAGAATCCTCGTTGTCGAGTAACCTGGGATTCCATCCATCCTCCTCTTAACAGAGTGGTAGCGTGTTAATATAGCACTGTGCCAGGGATGGTCTGGTTAATATAACACTGTACCAGGGGATGGTCTGGTTAATATAACACTGTACCAGGGGATGGTCTGGTTAATATAACACTGTACCAGGGGATGGTCTGGTTAATATAACACTGTACCAGGGATGGTCTGGTTAATATAACACTGTACCAGGGGATGGTCTGGTTAATATAACACTGTACCAGGGGATGGTCTGGTTAATATAGCACTGTACCAAGGGATGGTCTGGTTAATATAGCACTGTGCCAGGGATGGTCTGGTTAATATAGCACTGTACCAGGGGATGGTCTGGTTAATATAACACTGTACCAGGGGATGGTCTGGTTAATATAACACTGTACCAGGGGATGGTCTGGTTAATATAGGACTGTGCCAGGGGATGGTCTGGTTAATATAACACTGTACCAGGGGATGGTCTGGTTAATATAACACTGTACCAGGGGATGGTCTGGTTAATATAACACTGTACCAGGGTATGGTCTGGTTAATATAACACTGTACCAGGGGATGGTCTGGTTAATATAGCACTGTACCAGGGGATGGTCTGGTTAATATAGCACTGTACCAGGGGATGGTCTGGTTTATATAGCACTGTGCCAGGGGATGGTCTGGTTAATATAGCACTGTACCAGGGGATGGTCTGGTTTATATAGCACTGTGTCAGGGGATGGTCTGGTTAATATAACACTGTACCAGGGGATGGTCTGGTTTATATAGCACTGTGCCAGGGGATGGTCTGGTTAATATAACACTGTACCAGGGGATGGTCTGGTTAATATAGCACTGTACCAGGGGATGGTCTGGTTAATATAACACTGTACCAGGGGATGGTCTGTGTTAATATAGCACTGTACCAGGGGATGGTCTGTGTGGAAGATTAAGTTGCTTATGTTCCCATTTTTATTTTAGTCAGCAAAAGCGTCTCTTGATTTTCCATAAGGAGGTTCATTTTGTAATCTTTTCTTGCCTTTACATACACACGGTACTGTATTGTATTTCCCTCTGAACAGCGGGAGGCAGCTTTAAAGGCCTCTGCATTTGGGTGGAGTAGACTGTTGGATCCTCCTGCCATTGTTGGGCTGAAGGGCGTTGACCCCTCTCACGTGACACGTCAGTTAATTGAAGTTGTATCAAGCTTGGTTTGCCTTAATTTAGCAGTCAGTCCTTATAGAGTAAAATATGTCATTGTAATGTATTTTTCTTCTTGGCTTCTGGAAATAAAATATAGCTTCAGACCAAACATTACTCACTCAGTTCCTGGTTGGATGGTGTTCTCAGGCTAAACATTACTCACTCAGTTCCTGGTTGGATGGTGTTCTCAGGCTAAACATTACTCACTCAGTTCCTGGTTGGATGGTGTTCTCAGACCAAACATTACTCACTCAGTTCCTGGTTGGATGGTGTTCTCAGACTAAACATTACTCACTCAGTTCCTGGTTGGATGGTGTTCTCAGGCTAAACATTACTCACCCAGTTCCTGGTTGGATGGTGTTCTCAGACCAAACATTACTCACTCAGTTCCTGGTTGGATGGTGTTCTCAGACTAAACATTACTCACTCAGTTCCTGGTTGGATGGTGTTCTCAGACCAAACATTACTCACTCAGTTCCTGGTTGGATGGTGTTCTCAGGCTAAACATTACTCACTCAGTTCCTGGTTGGATGGTGTTCTCAGACCAAACATTACTCACTCAGTTCCTGGTTGGATGGTGTTCTCAGACTAAACATTACTCACTCAGTTCCTGGTTGGATGGTGTTCTCAGGCTAAACATTACTCACCCAGTTCCTGGTTGGATGGTGTTCTCAGACCAAACATTACTCACTCAGTTCCTGGTTGGATGGTGTTCTCAGGCTAAACATTACTCACTCAGTTCCTGGTTGGATGGTGTTCTCAGACCAAACATTACTCACTCAGTTCCTGGTTGGATGGTGTTCTCAGACTAAACATTACTCACTCAGTTCCTGGTTGGATGGTGTTCTCAGGCTAAACATTACTCACTCAGTTCCTGGTTGGATGGTGTTTTCAGGCTAAACATTACTCACCCAGTTCCTGGTTGGATGGTGTTTTCAGGCTAAACATTACTCACTCAGTTCCTGGTTGGATGGTGTTCTCAGGCTAAACATTACTCACTCAGTTCCTGGTTGGATGGTGTTTTCAGGCTAAACATTACTCACCCAGTTCCTGGTTGGATGGTGTTTTCAGGCTAAACATTACTCACCCAGTTCCTGGTTGGATGGTGTTCTCAGGCTAAACATTACTCACTCAGTTCCTGGTTGGATGGTGTTCTCAGGCTAAACATTACTCACCCAGTTCCTGGTTGGATGGTGTTTTCAGACTAAACATTACTCACTCAGTTCCTGGTTGGATGGTGTTCTCAGGCTAAACATTACTACAGTTCCTGGTTGGATGGTGTTCTCAGAGTTACTCACCCAGTTCCTGGTTGGATGGTGTTTTCAGACTAAACATTACTCACTCAGTTCCTGGTTGGATGGTGTTCTCAGGCTAAACATTACTCACTCAGTTCCTGGTTGGATGGTGTTCTCAGGTTTCTGTTGTTTTCCAGAGCATTTGCTGTATATCTTGGGAATGATCATCTTTGGTAGTTGTAAACCTTCCAGGCAATTCCATAATTCTGTCCAATATCAGGTTGTAGGTTTTGAGTTTTGATTTGGAGTGAAGGTTATGTTGTAGAGGGTGGCATCCTGTATATGTTCCTGACAAAAAATAAATAATTTTATCTAACTCTAAATCAATCTTTTTTTGTTTGTTTTTTTGTCTCTAGGCAATGCCGCTGTGGTGAAGCCATCTGAGCTGAGTGAATACTCAGCTAGTCTCCTCAAAGCTCTGCTCCCACGATATCTGGACCAGGTACCTATTCTATTCCCCTTGTCTGTCATTGTATAAGAATATAAATGTAGAGATATCTGAGCTGAAGTTACTGGAAAACTACTGTGATTACCGTGACTGTCAACCAATAGTTGGACACCAGTGATTTAGTTCCAATGTGTTAGCCTCACCTCATACTGTATGTGCTATAGACAAGTCTTCTATTGTTGTCATGCCAATCATACATACTAGCTACAGATACATCCTGCTGTCTTGAGTAACTGTCCAACGGCTGGCTCGCCGCCCAGCATTCTTAAAGGGATAGTACACATCACTCTGAACCACCTGTGAGGGACAGTATATGAACAAGCATCTGACAAACGTTGGTTCTGTGTAACTGTCCTTTTTAAAGGGGAAGTTCAGGATTTTACGACTGGTTCCTCGAACTGAAAGTAGTCTATGTGCCAGGGAGAACTGTAATCCACGGTTTGGTTTTCTATATTTTAACAGCCACTTTAGCTTCAGCTAACTTTAGCCGCTGCTAGCTAACAATCAATGGAAAGTGACAGGGGCAGCTGTGCAATTTTCAAAACGTATTGGCTAAATTAACTGAAATCTGAAATTCACATTTCACACCCTCTTGTGTCGTAGGCTTCTGTTCATGGTGAGAGGAAACTGAAGTTTGTGTGTGTGTGTGTGTCCTCCCCAGGAGCTGTACCCTGTAGTGTGTGGGGGTGTCTCAGAGACCCAGGAGTTGCTGCGTCAGCGTTTTGACCACATCTTCTACACAGGGAACAGCACTGTGGGTAAACTGGTGATGGAGGCCGCAGCCCGACACCTCACCCCTGTGACCCTGGAGCTGGGGGAAGAGCCCCTGTTACATCGATAAGGACGTCGACCTCAGAGTTGCGTGCCGGTCAGTAACTTCATACAATAGAGCTAGCTTTTAGCCGTTAGCACTCCGATAGGGAATTTTAGCTTTAGCCGTTAGCACTCCGATAGGGAATTTTAACTTTAGCCGTTAGCATTCCGATAGGGAATTTTAACTTTAGGCGTTAGCATTCGAATAGGGAATTTTAGCTTTAGCCGTTGGCACTCCGATAGGGAATTTCAGCTTTAGCCGTTAGCACTCCGATAGGGAATTTGACCTTTATCACATTTTTTCTAGCTAGCATAGCAGTTTTAGCCGCTGAAAAGATCAAGAGTCAATGGCGCTATTGGTTTATACGCTACAATATCACTCCGTTATACTTTACCTTGACTAATGTTTTTTGCAGTGGTTTACTGGTGACTTTTAAAAACATTGAGAAGGATTGAAGACATGGCGGTTCGTTGCCGATCACGGTACTGCAGGCATTGTTTGCAGAAATCATGATCTGCAATGACCCCCATTGTTGTGAATGACCCCCATTGTAGTGAATGACCCCCATTGTAGTGAATGACCCCCATTGTAGTGAATGACCCCCATTGTAGTAAATGACCCCCATTGTAGTGAATGACCCCCACTGTAGTGAATGACCCCCACTGTAGTGAATGGAAAAATGGCAATCTTCGTGTAATTAAAAATGCTTAGAAGGCAATCATTGTACCAATATTTACTTCTAATACACCAGATTAATCAGTTCAAGAACATCTGGTGTATTAGAAGCAATTAATGGTACCATGATTGTCTTTGGAAAAAAATGAATTACACAAAGATTGACCACAAAGATTACAATTGGGAGGCGCAGGGTTTAGGGGTCATTTGATGTAATTATAATATACATGCTTAGCTCTCTGCCCCAAGGCTGAAGCATCAGAAGCATCGAAACGGAAACATTTTCAAGTTATCTATTTTACCTCTGTGATTTTGTCCACCACAGGCGTATCACCTGGGGGAAGTTTGTGAACTGTGGTCAGACGTGCATCGCCCCAGACTACATCCTGTGTGAACCCAGCATCCAGGACAGAGTGGTGGAGGGCATCCGGCAGACACTACTGGTCTCATACTTAATCTATCTCTCTCTATCCCTATCTCGATCTTCATCCCTCTCTATCCCTATCTCGATCTTCATCCCTCTCTATCCCTATCTCGATCTTCATCCCTCTCTATCCCTATCTCGATCTTCATCCCTCTCTATCCCTATCTCGATCTTCATCCCTCTCTATCCCTATCTCGATCTTCATCCCTCTCTATCCCTATCCCGATCTTCATCCCTCTCTCTATCCCTATCTCGATCTTCATCCCCTCTCTATCCCTATCTCAATCTTCATCCCTCTCTCTATCCCTATCTTCATCACTCTCTATCCGTATCTCGATCTTCATCCCTCTCTCTATCCCTATCTTCATCCCTCTCTCTATCCCTATCTCGATCTTCATCCCTCTCTCTATCCCTATCTCGATCTTCATCCCTCTCTCTATCCCTATCTCGATCATCATCCCTCTCTCTATCCCTATATCGATCTTCATCCCTCTCTCTATCCCTATATCGATCTTCATCCCTCTCTCTATCTAAATCAAAGTCTAATCAAATGTATTTATATAGCCCTTCGTACATCAGCTGATATATCAAAGCGCTGTACAGAAACTCAGCCTAAAACCCCAAACAGCAAGCAATGCAGGTGTAGAAGCACGGTGGCTAGGAAAACCTCCCTAGAAAGGCTATCTATCTCTATCTATACCCCTCTATCTCTATCCCTCTAGCTATATCTCTATCTCTCTATCTATATCTCTATCGCTCTATCCCTCTATCTATATCTCTACCCCTCTATCTATATATTTCTCTCTCTCTATCCCTCTATCTATATCTCTATCCCTCTATCTATATCTCGACCCCTCTATCTATATATTTCTCTATCTCTATCCCTCTATCTCTATATCTCTATCCCTCTACCTATATCTCTACCCCTCTATCTATAGATTTCTCTATCCCTCTATCTATATCTCTATCCCTTTATCTATATCTCTATCCCTCTATCTATATCTCTATCCCTCTATCTATATCTCTACCCCTCTATCTATATCGCTACCACTCTATCTCTACCCCTCTATCTATATCTCTATCCCTCTATCTATATCTCTATCCCTCTATCTATATCTCTATCCCTCTATCTATATCTCTATCCCTCTATCTATATCTCTATCCCTCTATCTATATCTCTATCCCTCTATCTATATCTCCATCCCTCTATCTATATCTCTATCCCTCTATCTATATCTCTACCCCTCTATCTATATCTCTACCCCTCTATCTATATCTCTATCCCTCTATCTATATCTCTATCCCTCTATCTATATCTCTATCCCTCTATCTATATCTCTATCCCTCTATCTATATCTCTATCCCTCTATCTATATCTCTATCCCTCTATCTATATCTCTATCCCTCTATCTATATCTCTATCCCTCTATCTATATCTCTATCCCTCTATCTATATCTCTATCCCTCTATCTATATCTCTACCCCTCTATCTATATCTCTATCCCTCTATCTATATCTCTATCCCTCTATCTATGGCAGCCTGCAGTACCCTGGTCGGCCTTCAACTTCAGTAACGGCTTCTGCAAACATCGGTTCGGTTTGCTCCTACCAGAACTCGGCTAATCAAAGCGACCGTGTGTGCTTGCATACTCCTTAAAGACCTTCGCTTGAAAAAACAGCAATATTTGTTGTTTGTCCCTGTTGAGCCACCGTAGCAACAACATAGCAAGAAAAGACTTCCTCAAAATAGTCCAAATGAATTTAAGACATATCAAGGAATCTGTCATTCATTTTGACATTTCTGCCAAGGAGGTCCTAGTCGCGCAGTATTTCTCAATTGAAAGAATGTGAATGAACACTAGTCGTCTCTTGTTGAATGACAACAAACGCTTCCTGTTCCTACTCCTACTAGGAGTGTTACCGTTAATGAACGGCTACCAAACTTCGACTTGCCTTAAAGAAAAAAAAATGTGCACACAAATTGCCCACCCCAAAAAATGCCGTAGACCAAAAGGAACAAAAACGTCACATAATTGATAGCTGCTGGGACTGATAGCTGCTGGGACTGATAGCTGCTGGGTGTGATAGCTGCTGGGACTGATAGCTGCTGGGTGTGATAGCTGCTGGGACTGATAGCTGCTGGGACTGATAGCTGCTGGGACTGATAGCTGCTGGGACTGATAGCTGCTGGGTGTGATAGCTGCTGGGACTGATAGCTGCTGGGTGTGATAGCTGCTGGGACTGATAGCTGCTGGGTGTGATAGCTGCTGGGACTGATAGCTGCTGGGTGTGATAGCTGCTGGGACTGATAGCTGCTGGGACTGATAGCTGCTGGGACTGATAGCTGCTGGGTGTGATAGCTGCTGGGACTGATAGCTGCTGGGACTGATAGCTGCTGGGACTGATAGCTGCTGGGTGTGATAGCTGCTGGGACTGATAGCTGCTGGGACTGATAGCTGCTGGGACTGATAGCTGCTCGGTGTGATAGCTGCTGGGACTGATAGCTGCTGGGACTAATAGCTGCTGGGACTGATAGCTGCTGGGTGTGATAGCTGCTGGGACTGATAGATGCTGGGACTGATAGCTGCTGGGACTGATAGCTGCTGGGACTGATAGCTGCTGGGTGTGATAGCTGCTGGGACTGATAGCTGCTGGGTGTGATAGCTGCTGGGACTGATAGCTGCTGGGTGTGAGCTGCTGGGACTGATAGCTGCTGGGTGTGATAGCTGCTGGGACTGATAGCTGCTGGGACTGATAGCTGCTGGGACTGATAGCTGCTGGGTGTGATAGCTGCTGGGACTGATAGATGCTGGGAATTACAGCTGCTGGGACTGATAGCTGCTGGGTGTGATAGCTGCTCGGTGTGATAGCTGCTGGGTCTGATAGCTGCTGGGTCTGATAGCTGCTGGGACTGATAGCTGCTGGGACTGATAGCTGCTGGGTTTGATAGCTGCTGGGACTGATAGCTGCTGGGTGTGATAGCTGCTGGGACTGATAGCTGCTGATAGCTGCTGGGACTGATAGCGGCTGGGACTGATAGCTGCTGGGACTAATAGCTGCTGGGACTGATAGCTGCTGGGAATGATAGCTGCTGGGACTGATAGCTGTTGGGTGTGATAGCTGCTGGGACTAATAGCTGCTGGGACTGATAGCTGCTGGGAATGATAGCTGCTGAGTGTGATAGCTGCTGGGACTGATAGCTGCTGGGACTGATAGCTGCTGGGACTGATAGCTGCTGGGACTGATAGCTGCTGGTATGTGATAGCTGCTGGGACTGATAGCTGCTGGTATGTGATAGCTGCTGGGACTGATAGCTGCTGGGTGTGATAGCTGCTGGGACTGATAGCTGCTGGGACTGATAGCTGCTGGGACTGATAGCTGCTGGTATGTGATAGCTGCTGGGACTGATAGCTGCTGGTATGTGATAGCTGCTGGGACTGATAGCTGCTGGGTGTGATAGCTGCTGGGACTGA